>NC_085032.1:6319589-6568387 GCF_963692335.1 Osmerus eperlanus | reverse complement strand
AGAGCGTGTGGGGAGAGAAGGACAGAGGGAGAGATGAGTGTTATTGTGCCAGTATGAGCCTTGCTGGCCGCAGGCTCCACAGACAGAAACTCTCATGAACTGGACAGCAGGCAGGCCCGGTGTGCTGCTGGGTGCAGCTGCAGCCTGCTCCAACCAGGCCCAGGACCAACAGACTGGAAATAGCCCTGACTCATTACACTCAGTCTGTCTGTCTGTCTGTCAGCCTGTCTGTCTGTTGGCCTATCAGTCCAAATTAGATGCTGTCATAAAATCCAAACACAAATCCTGTCTGATCGTTCCCCAAATCCCCACAGTCCCAGAACTAATAATGTTGGTATTCTGCTCCGTGCCAAGTTTGGTCTTATCCCAGGAGCCAACTAGGTTTTGTCTTTAATCCCCTAAACAACCTACTGGACTTAGTTTTCTGACACACAGTACACCATTGTTTGGGAAGATCCTTAAACACACAGGCCTTCATAATTATCTTCCTAAATCCGCTGTAATTTCACAGCGATTCACAGAAGACTTGTCTTGTTTACAGGCTGTGTTGGATTCACATCTTCGACGCAAGCCCCAGATGGACTGGGTGACATTTGACTGGAACTACGGACGTCAGTATGCATGTCGGCGTGTGTCTAACCCTGAGGTGGCATGTCCGACCTTACCCTGTGTCCCTTGTCCCCGGGCAATCCAGGAAGGCCATCGAAACCTCGGTCCCCCTGCGGACAAACACAGCGGCAGTGTCACCAACATGATATGCCGGTGACGCGGCGGAGGAGGAGGAATCGATGGCAGGCAGCCATCGCTGGGAGCGAGCGTGAGCCAAGGTAATGGGATCAAGTCAACACAGACGTTCGTTCCCGTTACGATTGCACAATGAGGAAGGGTTACCTTGGAGCCGGACTCTCCGGGCATCCCTCTGCCTCCGTCGGCGCCGGCCCGACCCTGGGAGAGGGAGAGAGAGAGGGAGAGGGAGAGAGAGATGGACAGAGAGAGGGGGAGAGAGAGAGGAAGAGACAAAGAGAGAAGGAGAGAGAGAGGGAGAGGAGGAGAAAGGCAAAGAGTTAGAGTGGAGAAGAGAGAGAGAGAGAGAGCCATACTGTAGATAAGTTCCGGGTTTTACATTAGTTTGGCATCCAAAATGTTTCCTTAATGATTGGATGATGGCAGATTAATGTCCAGCTATTCAGGTCACAGAATTTGCTACAGAAGGAGCAACTGCAACCAATTACGTTATTTATTCCAGATTCTTGGAATTGTCAGGAAGATTAGTCACATTTGCAATAGATCCATGGATTGAAAACGCAGCAGGGATCTAAGCACATATCAAGTGGTTGTTTGTTGAATTGGAATAAGCTTTTCCACTCTAATACTGAAAAAACCCAAAGTAGACACACAGACTAGCACACACACTGAAACACACACACACACACTGAAACACACACACACACACTTGGTTTGGGGAGTTCATTGAGTTTACTCACCCTCTTTCCTGACTTCCCTGGCTGTCCAAGGGGGCCTTGGATCCCTCTGGGGCCCTAACATGGACATACCACAGTCACTTCACGGAATACAATTCAAGCTTGTTGTCTAAGTGAACGTCAAAAGAGAAAAATGTCCATGAGAAGTTGACGAAAGGGTAAGGGGTGTTTGGGTTTCTCACCTGAGGTCCGGGGTCACCCCCTTCTCCCTTGAGCCCGGATGAACCGGGACCACCCTGACAAAAAGAGTTGTGTTATTTCTTCTGCCTGGTTGGATGGGCTCACAGAACAATGGGAGTTGTTTTTTGTTATTACACACAAACACCAGATGGCAGTGTTTGACTAATTGTGACATGTAATTTGTGTTACGCAGGTGCCTTCGGAAGACACACAGTGTAGTGTAAGTCATAGGAATGTAATTATCTACAATTTTGATAACGTACTTTTATATGTATAATTTCTAGGGAAGGGTTAGGGTTAGATTTTTTTTTATAATGATGATTAACAGTTATGCTCCTAACTTCCACAACTACAACAACTGGATTACTGCCATCAAGTGCCATTTTTCTGTCCGTTGAGAGAGGTATGAATGCATCAAGCTGAAAGCATACCAACTTCAGCCTAAAATTAAACATGTGCCTTGTTTATTATTGGCATTTTGGTATATACTTAAGTCTGAAATTGCAAGAATAAATTGAGGTTCTTCGTTGAGATTTCAAACCCTCAGACGGTCTGCTGAGCTCTCAACTCAGAGCTAGTGATTTAGAAATTACAGAAAGACATTCGAAAAAACACGAAATGGCTCGACGGTTTCAAAGGTCTGGTTTCAAACCTCCATCAGCTTCAATGGGAAACATCTTTGTAGACAATAAGAGGTATTGACGGAGCCCCATATCTCTTATCTTGTTCATCATTTTGTTCCAACTAAGGCTCCATCAATGGTCATTTTTGACTACAATCCTCGTCCCTTATCCCATAAAGGCTTGACTTTAGCTGGGTAATTCTTGTTCTTTTGCCTAAAGTACTTTTCCCTGTGGATAAATGCCAGCTCACGTATCAACAAGCCCCTAGTTTAGAGGGAGGGGAGGGGGAACTGCTGAGAGTGAATGACTGTGAAATGTTCTTGGCAGTTGGGTGTATATAGATAGAAGACACAGATAACCTGGCCATTCTGCCTCCAAATACTACAGAGGCCAAAACAAACTATCTTTACAGCCAGACTCTCAGATCTAAAACGTTATTAAAAGGTGTTGTTGTCGCTGTTGTTGTTTTTTAATGATGCTATAACCTTAAAAGATATCCCTGAGGTGAAGTGGAAGTTCGTGTTGAGTCTTGTCCAACTTCCTGTTATCCAGGTGGAGCGAGCCATATGACTTGTTCAGAGAGGTGAGGAGGAACTCACCACTGGGCCAGACCTTCCCGTGAGACCCATCGGACCTGGTGGACCCCTCATGGCAAGCTGCAAAGACAACCCCCGTCAGAAACCACGACATGGTACGCTCCAAATGCCAAGGCCCTCCCTCTAAACACACTCCAAACACTCCCTGTCGCCCCCGCAGTCGGATTCATCTCCCTGTTCTGTGGTTTCATCCTGGGTTTACCCAAATTAGAACACGATGAGGTACCACTTCAGACTCCTACACTCAAGGCTAACCTCCCCCCCTGCTCCTCTGACACCTGTTGGGTAGTTCCAGACCAGGTCGTGATCTCTTGTGGTATTTTTAACTGTCTCCTGCGTCGGTCCAAGCAGCTCTGTCCAGACACGCTAGCTCGGCGCTCTCCTTTTAGCCCTCCGATGCGGCAGAGGAAGACTCCCGAGGGTGATTAACCCTCCAACCCTCCGCCCACTCCTCGAGGCCATTAAAGGAACCCCCACCCCACCGTCCCTCCATCCCTCCACCCCTCCCTCCTTTCACTATACCTCCATCTCCCCATCCCTCCACCCCTCCATCCCTCCATCGCTCCATCCCTCCATCCATTCAGCCCTTTATCTCTCCTCCACACCTCAATCCCTCCACCCCTCCGATCCCTTCTCTACGCCCCACCATCCACCCCTCCCCTCCTTCCATGATGATACTTCTGTGAGGGCACTACTGTAGCGGCCCCTGGGGCAGACTCACCCTGGCCTGGGAGAGGATGGCCTGGGCCTGGGCCTCCTGGGCTGATACCACCGGACCCTTCTCTCCGTCGCCTCCGAACCGGAACTGTTACACACACACGCACACACAGATAAGACAGACATCTTAAGCTGCGTCTGAAACTGTAGCTATCTGTAGCTACTAATCGGGGGGACTTCTTCCAACAGCCTGTACAAGAACATATGGGAATATACTGAATATATACGAATATATACGGAATGTTAATCTACTGTTGATTGAGACACTGAGATGGACTTATAGACACAGGAAATGTTATCACAAAACCTGATGCCAACAGTGTGTTAGTATTGTCAGACCAAAATCAAACCAAAATGTTCTAGAATGTTTCAAGCAGGCATATATTCGGGGCACTCACAGGCAGCATCAGCATGGTACCAGGGGGACCTGGCAAACCATCAGCCCCAGGGAGCCCAGCGCGCCCAGCGGGACCCTGGGAAATGTAAGAAAAAAGGGAGAAGAGAGGAGAGCGCAGGTGATAAATCATATAGAGAAACGTATAGAGATCAGGAATGACATATCCATGTTGGAACTTGACATGGGTTGGTGTGCATGTGTGTCTATGTGTCTGTGTCTGTGTGTGTGTGTGTGTGTGTGTGTGTGAGAGAGAGAGAAGGAGTCAAAGAACATTCCTCAGACCCAAGACAGCAGTTATCACGAAGAGAAAGTGATGCCCACTTCTCCTCTCTACCTCATCTGTCCCTTTCATTTTCCATCACTTTCTCACATTCCTTCCTTCCTCCCTCTCTCTTTCGCTCTCTCCCTCTGTCTCCCTCCCTCTCTCTCCCTCCCTCCCCCCCTCTCCCTCTCTCTCTCTCTCTCTCTCTCTCAATCTCTCTCTCTCTCTCTCTCTCTCTCTCTCTCTCTCTCTCTCTCTCCATGCCTCAGAACAATCAACTAGAGACATGGTCACTCGACTTATCTTCTCTTCACCAGACGCAGACACCGTGTGCCCAGACCTTCCCACCCAGACGTGGTTACCACAGCACGCTCCAGCCCTGAGCCCAGGTGGCCGGCCTCTCTCCCCCCAGCCTCCGCCTCTGTCTCTCGCTCATCAGGACGTTGAAACGCAGGATGTTTTCAATTTTGTTTCTAAGGCCATGTGCAGCTGGGCCAGAACAGAACGCTTTATGGCACTCGTGACAGCAAGAACTTAGTCTTAGGCTTTTATGGTTCCAAAGGAAGGCCCGATGTCAGGTGCACATGTCGCAGACGGAACGCGGAGAGGCGCGTTGCTTAAGGGACACGTAGAACTCTGTGAGAATGGGAACCTTTGATCTTTTTTGTGGCATGCTGTCACGTTTGGTGCTTATGGAACACGTATGAGGTGCATTAGCCTACACGCGTGTGCTGATGCTGTGTATTACAGCTGCCTAAGATGTTTTGGTAGTGACCGTATCCCGTGCCTTGCAAGGACACACACACACACACACACTTTCCACAAAGCAGCATGTTGTAAGAGGTGTATTGATTCAGCGACTGCTGGCATCATTAGCATGCATTCCTCTGCCCTGCTTCCACAGACGAACCCAGTTTGTGAGCCACAGGACTGTCCTAAGTCCAAAACCAACATCCACTTCTCTGAATGTGTGTGTGTCCGTGTGTCTGTGTGTTTGTGTGTGCATGTGATTTCATGAGCTAATGACCATTTGTAAGTATTACAAGAAATACCCTGGATTTCACAAATATAATTCTGCCTCTGGCTCTAAACTTTTGTATACATGTGTTGATTCAAGCTCAATCAGTTTGATTACAACAAAAATGATTTGGAACTAAATAGTCACTTACTTACACACCAAGCCTTGTTATGGATCCTATAAAGTTGTGTCTCTCTATCAATCAACCAATCAACCAACCAACCAACCAATCGGTGAGACACTCCCCTGCTCTGCTCCATGTCCTGAAATGCTACAGTAACCGAGTGCTCTGGACCATCAAAACCTTCCCTGGGATCATTTACCTCCTCTTCGGCTTTGAAAGAAACTGAGCTTAATAAGGCGGGACCTGAGAGCCCCTTTATCAGTACTGAGGACAGAAGGTAGATTCTACTGTAGATCTCTGGTGTGGCCAGCCCTCCGTCTGAAACATTACTGTCTGACCACTCATTAGAGTCCATTCACGGGTTCTGTGTTGTGTTAACAGAGCTAGCTTTGAGGCCTTCCACTCCACCACACCGAGTTCCTTCACAACCTCTCTCTCTCTTTATATCTCTTTCCTTCTCTCGTCTACCTCTTTATATTACTTTCGCTACCGCTTTCACTCTCTTTCTCTCTTTATCTCTCCCTCTTTCTCCCTCCCTCTCGCTTTATATCTCTCTTTTCTCTCTCTATCTCTCTCTCTCTCTCTCTCTCTCTCTCTATCTCTCTCTCTCTCTCTCTCTCTCTCTCTTTCTCTCTCTCTCTCTCTCTCTCTGTTTTTCTTTCTCTCTTTACATCTCTCACTGCCTCTCTACCTATCTCTCTCTCTCTCCACCACACAGTTGATTGCATGCAAACACACACACACAGCCCAGTCAGCTGAGAGGGTCTAGAGGAGCTACTCACCCTGTCGCCTGGATCTCCAGCGGTGCCCGGGGGTCCCAGCAGACCAGAGGGACCAGGAAGACCCTACAGAAACACACCTGGGTCAACATCCGAAACACCACCACGGACATACAGAAACACACCCGGGGCAACTCTCCCAACATCAGACACAACATAGACAAACCCCACGAGTCGCAGACTCTTGAGTACAGTAACTATTTCTAGAATCTGAAGCAGGGGAGTAGGGTTTGTTTACATATGTGGGTGGGACGGCTTGTTTAATAACCCAGGATGCAGACGACAGATTAACCATTTTCAAAAGGTGGGTGGGACACGGTGTCTTGCACATATAATGAAACCTGCGCCCTGAACTGAAGAGACATGCGTTGGAGGTGTAGTGAAGGGGAGATCATTGGAGTAGAAGGTTCCTGGAGATTGGGTTCTACTCACAGCTGGACCTGCAGGTCCCGGTGGTCCTTCAATCAGCATACCCTGACAAGGACGGAGAACAAAGGCATTACCACCTGGAAAAAAAACCCTGCTATACTTCCAGTCCTTCATCCTTTTCAACATTTCACAAAAACCCAGTCTGATCGCCTCCTATCTCTTTCTACGATGACGACGGACATTTGTGGCGTTTTGATTCCATGCTGGCGGATTATTTCCTCCTAACACTTCTACGTTTGGGGTTTCAGGGCGGCTTACAGGTTCGATGACGGCGGGCTCCCCCTTCTCGCCCTTCTCACCGAACGCCGCGCCGACTCCGGCGATCTGCGGACACAAGTTCAAAACACCCGTCAGCGACCTCGCCCAGAGACACGAGGTCCTGAGGTGAATGAGAGGCCATAACGAGCGAGGAGGAGGGACAGGAACAGCCTTGCTGCGAAACCCCGCGACAACACTGCATGCACGCTACGGTGTTTTCTCATGTGTTAGAAACATGACATGGACGTGATCAGTGTCGCTACGTTTAAGATTGGTTAATCTTAACACAAATGCACCAGTACTAATCATTGATCGTACGCTAACCGTGTCGTGCTAGGAAAGACTACGGCAAGCTTTTCCGGGGGATATTTGCAGACAGCGGGACGACCGGATGAAGGGATGGAGGGAGAGAGAGGAAGGGTCTGGACTTGTTAGTCAGAGGCAGGACTGGGACGGGAAACAGGCTTGACATGAAGCAGTGGAGTCATTGCATTCCCGTGGAGCTGTGTGTGTTAGGTGACAGGGTGAAACAAAAACATGCCGCCCACACAAATGTGGACTTCCTCCTCTGAAAGCTGTGGCACGAGAGGACTAGACATGCAGCAGCCTGAGAGGAGTCAGGCTCCAGGAGGGGGGAGACGGGGGGGACTGAAGCGAAGGCCCCCCCCCCGCTTTTTGATCAAGACCGTGAGCTTCAAACCAGCAGGCAGTGGTCTTGTACGGTACACAGGGACGGGGATGGGAACACTCAGAGGTTGTGTGGAACTCATTATATGAGAACCTGAGTACTAAACCGCAGCAACACCAGTACACTCATCAAACACGAAATGGCTTCCTTTTGTCGAGGTGGTGGGCGGGAGAAGCTGAGCCGAGGGATTGTTACTGGGCTGTGAGATGATGTCGGCCCGGTTTTGTTGACCACTTACAGGCGACTCCTACTGCTGATTGTCAGTACTTGTAATACCCAGGACAGGAAAGAGTGATGGAGGGAGAGATAGAATGGTGTGGGGCTGAGAGAGAGATCACAGGGGAGGAAGGGACGGAAAAGACAGGCAGACTGCCGTGGATGTTTCAAATCTAGGAAAACGGAGGAACAACGAACAGTAGATCTCAGTCGCTTCCAGACCTCACAGGAAGAGAGCAGAAAAGCAGACGATTCGCGTCCATAATGACAACTTTGCTCAGACGGTTTCCAACCAGTCGGTGAGCCACCGTATCATTTCCTGTCTGAGGGGGATGTTAAAATGGACCCAGCTAACATAGAATACACTAAAATGGGAAGAGATGTGAAGGTGGGGGGGGAGAGTTGATCTCTACGGGGTACTGTGGTTTGGTAAGAAAATTTGAGACTGCGCTTCTGCTTCTTGGAATGCGCCCAGCAGAGCCCTTCTCTGGAGTCATGACTCTGATGAACTCGTGAAGGCCGAGTTAGCGTTTGAGCTGCCGAGAGTGAATGAGCTTGAAGGATGAATAATATCTCGCTCAAAGCGATGGAGGGGAGGGCGCCTATGTGTGAGTGTGTGTGTGTGTGACTGTGTGTGTGAGTGTGCCTATGCGTGTGTGTGTGTGTGTGTGTGACTGTGTGTGAGTGCATATCTGTGTATGCGTGTGTGTGTGTGTGTGCTGTGGAGACAGCTGGCTCTGTGGTATGGGCTAATGCCTGTGCCCCGGGGCTCTGGGAGAGATCTGCCTGACAGGCTGCTGCGTGTGTGGCTGTGTGTGTGTGTGTGTGTGTGTGTGTGTGTGTGTGTGTGGCTGTGTGTGTTTGTGTGTATGTGCGTGTGACAAGCTGCTAGCAGGATCTGCAGAGATGAGCAGGTGTGGCTGTGCTGGTACAGACAGGAGTGGGGTGGAGGCAGGGTGGGGGTAGGGTGTGGTTGGAGGTACGGTGTGGGAGAGGGTGGAGGTAGGGTGTGGGTGGAGGTCGGTTGTGGGGTGGCGGCTGGGTGGGGTAGGGTAGGGTGGATGCAGGGTGTGGGTTAGATGTGGGTGTAGGTCGGGTGTGGTGTGGGTGTGGGGGGGAAACCTGTGTGTGTGTGTGTGTATATATAATGTAAGTGTGTGTGTAAATGTCAGCTCCCTATCAATCAGACCAGCCTCCCCTGTCTCCTCACCACCTGGTGATGGAGTGCAAGACAGACGAGACCACATTCTCACTCCAGTGGGCTGTTTCACAAGCAGGCCACACACACAACATGACAATGACGAGATCCCCATGCCAAGCCACAAACCAGACCCCAGCGCATCGCAAACGAGAGAGGCGTATTCCTAATGAGAGCTGGACTGCCGAACACACACACACACACGCGCAGCGGTACATGTACACCCCCTTAGAAGCCCTCCTGTGGGGCCCTGGGCGTGGCAGGGGCCGTGGCAGGGGGGCGTGGCCATACTTACAGCGGTTTGTGAGACGTCCGTTTCCGCGGGAACCCCCTGCCCCACCTCGTTGTCGTAGGCGACCGTGGGGTTGGGTAGCGCCGTGCCAAACTCATCATACATCCCATAATCATACTGCTTCCTGTCAAAAGCGCCCCCGTCATACTCCTTTAGATCATACTCCTTAAAGTCGTACGCGTCCGTTCCTGGGTTGACGCTGTACACCGTCTCCGGGACAGCGGTGGGCTCCTGACCAAAGGGGGTGGCTTCGGTGACATAGTCACCGACAGCTTCCTCCTCCACAGCCTTTAGCGTTGTTACCCAAGCAGGGGAGCAAGGAGAGAGGGGGAGGAGGGGGGTGGAGGGAGGGGATTGGGGGAGGGAGGGTGGGTGGGTGTTTTGGATGGGGGTAAAGGGAGGGGGGAGTAGAGGGGATAGTGGGTAGGAGGGGGGAGGATTGGGGAGGAGGGAGGAGGGAGGAGGGAGGGAGAGAAGGGAGAAGGGAGGGGGAGGAGGGAGGAGGGAGGGAGGAGGGAGGGAGAGGAGGGTGGAGGGAGGGAGAGGGAGGAGGGTGGAGGGGGAGGAGGGTGGGTGAGCAGTGGAGGGAATAGGCTGTTAGTTAAGCAGTTAAGGACTACTGTTTTACATGTTATAAAAGCTTAGCAGGTTTTAAATTAATATAGCAATGTTGATACATGGGTAAGAGTTTTGCTACATAGCAACGGCGGTAACACCTTATTTAAATTCCATTTAGTGGATAAAACCCTGGAATGCAACAGGTTGGTAACTAAGGTAACAAGATTGTTTTGTGAAATTGTGGTGAAATACATGGATGTAACCTTACTCACTGTGTGATTTATCTATAAGTTAAATTCTATTATATTCACTGTCAAATGTAAATACATTTACTTAAAATTGTGCTGTACAAATGTGTGTATTCATAAAATAAGTTGGTTCTAAATCTGACCCGAATCAAATTCAAATGTAAACAATAATGAATTAAATTCATTATAAATGTATATGAAAATGTCAGGAGTCAAGATATTTGTCCATGTGACAATTAACGTATGCCTGTATGATATATGTGTAACAAACGCCAGTTGACTTCTGTAATACACAGATAACATCAATCGATATTGCACATTGAACCTATATTTTAGTGTGTTATCCAACGAAACCCTAACATGCATGTGCCGTACTAAACTCCATCACTAAACTATCACAAATGGATAAATAAAGTGTTACCAACATGATTTAATAAAAGCATTATCAATTCTGATCAAATAGAAGTCAATCATATTCGTCTAAGACAGACTCTAATTTATTTTAGCTTTTTTGGCACAGCCATAGTACATACCATAACTGAACAAAGTATGTAAAATGGTGGAGAAAAAAATGACTAAAATAGATGAAGTCAGTCTGAAATGACACTAGAAGCATTTTGCATGACAGATACATCAATCCACAAATGTACAGTGCCTGTCCAAAGTTTGGAAACATCGAGTTCTTTATCCTTTTTGAGAGACACATGCATGTTCCTATTGTTTATATACCACAGACTAGGTCATTCAATAGTATGAATATTAACGTTAACCAAAATGTACAGATATTAGTACAAAAAGCTTAATTTTCATCAAACTGTCACCTTAGGCAGTATTTGGAGAATTAATTAAATTGTAGATTAAATACCCCGACCGTGATTAAGTGATTGAATTCATGCATGAAAACAATGAAAAACAGGTGGTTCATGTCTGTCCCAAAACTAATAAAAGGCTAGGTGTTTCCAAACTTTCTACATACACTGAAGACAAGTGCAAAAATAGTCTATGCAAACGTTGAAAGTCCCTCTGTGTAGGGTATATCAAAATACCAATCACCACAGCAGTCTTTGCCCCCAATTTAATTGTAGTCAATTAATTTATACGCTCTGTATTTGGCACAAGGGTGAAACCACAAACAGACAACACTATCATATTTCTGTCATTCTGAAAGGTCATTGTTGTGGATTCGTCTTTGGAAGCGGACCAAATGCATGTAATAACACAGGTACTACACTGTAAGTCTGGCACGCAATCAACCAAATCCGATTCCATTGACTGTTTTCCCTGTGATATTATATTCATTTGGCGCTCATTCCTACCGCAGCTAAGATTCTAATTGGCCGTGTGGAGAGTCTGCTGGGTTGATTACAGTTCTGTGGCAGCAGTGAGCAGAACTTGTAATCAAAGTGATGCAGAGGACAGTACGAAAGTGCAGGGGAGCCATTGCTGTGATGTCATTCCTGCCTGCAGGCCGAATGCTCACAACACGTTTAAGTCAACATACTTAAAGTGATGGCTAATGGGGCTTGTTTACCCTCAGAACGTCACCCGTTTCTGATTGGACCTTAGATGTGGTCAATGGTGGATAAGGCTGCGAGTCTTGTCTCCTATCCAAGTCAGATGGGCAGTAAAAAGCACAAGAGATTTTGGACTTGTTTCGAATACAAAGCACATGTTTGACGAGGTTTTTTAAAGGGTCGTTTTCATATCAAACGTAAAGTTTGCTGTGTCCTGGGAAACTAGGTACTTAGCCCTCAGGTGGGGTTGGCACGAGGATCCACTTAAACGATGTGTGGCTGTAATTGCGCGAGAGGCCATAACCAAGCCTAGGATCCTCGATCCTCGGGATGAAGAAAATTTCTTTCTTCATCAAAAACTACACTCTAGCTTTGACCCTTTGTTAAAGAGTGTGTGTATGTTATCTGGAAAAGACAAGGCACTGTGAAAATACTAGATAATTTAATTCATATAATGGCTGTCATATTTAAGGCCCAAGAATGAGTCATTTTCCTAGGTAACAGGAGTATTGGACCATGTAGACTCGTGGTTTTTAGAGAAAGGTTTGGACCCATTTGTTCTTTGCACGACAAGTGAAGGACTTCAAATCTGCAGCCTTAGCCAAAATTGAATCAAACAACAGAATGGTACAGTGCCGATGATTTGCATGGCAATCCACTGTGAACATTCAAAGATAAACATATAGTTTGCTTTACAACTGTCAGTGAATGCCAAGCAATATTTGTTTAAAAAGGTGGCCTGTAGCTTTCTCCTGTTTCATACTATTTTCCGTCCAACGGTTCTGTCGTTTATGAAACCTCAATGGTAAAAAAAAGAAGAAAAGAAAACAGAACAATTGCTTTGAATTGTTTTGTCTTTGTCATTTCATACCAGGTACTTCCATGGTCATGTCTTCCTGGTTTTATACCCTGCTAAACGATCTAACCCCTTTCCTCATCATTTGACAAAGAGCAAAAGAAAAGAGAAAAACATTACCTCGGTTGGTCCGCTGGTGGCAAAGGGAGACTGAGTTTGATCTAATGTTCCGTAGTCAAGTTCAGTGTCAGTATAGTACTCTCCGCCTACACTGTTTAGCTGAGTGTCGCATCCAGGAAAGGAAGGAAGCATAAGGAAGCAAGGGTTAACACGGATAAGCACAAACAGGGGTTATTTGCCAGGGTGGGGGGTTCTCTTCAGCTGGCTAAAACTCCTCTAGTTCTATAGAAAAAAAAGGGGAGGGGGGGGGGTTAGGTAGGTAGCTGTCAGCCTATCATCATAGATTTTCCCTCTGTTTAAGAGAGGAAAGATCTTGATGAGATCTGATGTCGTTTACTTGTACTTTTACCCTAAAATTGACTCTGGGTCTCGCTGCTGGAGCTGTTGCCTGGTAACCAGGCATCTTTTTCTTCTTCTTAGCCGCTAACTTTTTAGTTGCCGATTTTTTTGAGGCCAGGAACTTTAAGGGCTTGGCCTTAGACTTAAGGGCCTTTCTGGTCCTCTTCTTTTTCATGTAGACACTACGTCTCTTTCTCTGGAAAAAGGTCGTGGCAATAGAACAACATGACAACATGGAACGAAAACAAACATTCAAAAGAGAACAGGGGGGGGGAGTCGGGAGAAGGTTTTCAACCTGGGACACACACGCCCACACGACACACTGACGATGATGGGCCCCCCTGGTGCTGTCTTTAGAAACACCCAACTGCTCACAATACCAAAAAGGGATATCCCATTGGTGACTTTCTTGAGAAAACAAAAACCTGGTGTTTTTTATGTTTTTGAGATCTGAACATGTTCGATAGTTCTAAAGACAGTTGGGAACGTTAAGCAGTGAAACCACAACATAAGAAAGGTCAAGCGTGACACGGATAGAAGATGGACCGACACATACATAGATACAGACAATCCGTGACAGAGCGTTGGACAGGGGGGGAGGGGGGGCGACACGGGAAGCGAAGAGACTGACAGGAAGACGTCACAAGACACACACTTGCTTTTGTTTCTCTTTTACCTGAGGTTCAGAGTACTCGTCAGTCGGGACAGTCTGTGTTTCTCCCTCTGAGTAATCATAGAACTCATTGTAATCTAAGTCATCAGTAGTGTACTAGAGAGGGAAAGAGGTCAAGAACACAGATGTTAGGGTTAGCCATATTAGCATTAGCATGGGTGAAATGTCATCCACCTTTTGAGGAAAATAAATAAATAAATCCAACATAACATGTCTTTTATGGACATATTATGTATTAAACTGGTTAAACAATACCACATTCATTAGTTTGCATTATTCAGCGTTGTTCAAAAGTGGAACAAAGTAATCAAAGTATTGTCGCAAACAGTCTTCCCTGTTGCAGTGCAACACAACTTCCGAACAGGTTGTTTGTACACAAGGAGCAGAATGAGACAACACTTTGTCATGCTGTGTTACAAATATGTAAACAAATGCTAAAATGAGCATTTGCTTTATTCTGCAGATTCGCAGGTGGGGTGTTAAGAACTCACAAATGGAGATAGACATCAAGGAAAGTGTGTGAGATCACTTCCAGCTGTGCACAATGTGGAGCTGATCCAGCAGTGCATTCTGTCATGGAACATTCTCACTACCAGCGTGTCAATTATAACCCTGGAAGGCTCGTTAACCAACTAGATTAGAGGGGTCGGATTCTCCTGTACAACTTCCTGTGGTTTGGTTCCCCTTTCACTGCTTATCTAGCTTTCTGTGGAGTTTGACTGGTGGCCCTCATGAAGAATCACTTGGAACATCAAAACCTTATTCTATGGCATTGGGGGAAGCACTGATATAATTGATGCCGGTTTATGGTAGTTGTAAAAGTTGATCACTTTGTTCCTGCAATAAAAGTGTTACGTCTAGGCATGTTCAAAAGCTTTGTTAATGAACTACTGTACAGTACTGCATGTGAAGTGTTTACTCAGTATTTCACATGGACAGAATTAAAATTGGCATGTTAATACAGTTTAAATGGCATCAAACAATAAGAAAAGTATAACTTGACTGTTTGATAGGTTAAAAGGTGGTGCTATATTTCTCAATAGCATTCATCGATACGTCATTTGAATAATCAATGAATGGATGTATTAATGAAAATATAGATCCCTTGGTTGTCTTGTTCTCATCTCCCTCTCTCTTTCTCTCTTCTTAACTTGTGAGGACAGGT
Organism: Osmerus eperlanus; assembly: GCF_963692335.1. Classification (NCBI taxonomy): domain Eukaryota; kingdom Metazoa; phylum Chordata; class Actinopteri; order Osmeriformes; family Osmeridae; genus Osmerus; species Osmerus eperlanus. Next base: position 6,553,656 of record NC_085032.1, on the reverse strand, counting down.
CTAAGACAGAACATAGCAAAAAGCTACCTGTAAATGAATAAATGCATTCCCTTGTCAAACCATCGTATCTGAGAAATCAATCTTGTTTTACTGTTTGATAAATAGGTTTATTTTCATGTATGACTTAATCAGTTGTATTTATGATACAAATGTCTGAACAGAGAGATGTTTGGACACGAGTTCCAACCACCAGAGGTGGTTTGGCTTGACTCTAAAGAATCTGGAGACAGACTCAGCTGAACCAGCCAGAAACGTTTCCAGATATGACGCAGACATGAAAGAATTCAAGGAGCGTGAATGTATCTTTGGGGAACCTGAATGTATCATGTATGAAGGACCCAGGCGTGTGGTATTACAGATGTATACAGTAACGAACGCCAGCGATCTAGCATGCGTCTTTTCTTGGAAACCAAACCAGTTCGATCTTTGACACCTCACTCGACGTGCCTCACTCTCCAGGATTCTCGAACACTTCAAGTCTTAACTGTGTCAGCGTCTGCATGTGTCGTCGCTCGTGCACAGCGAAAACCACCAATCACTGCGTTTCTCACCCCTGGAGGGTCCCTGGGGGGCATCCCACCTCACCACCCCACCATACTGACCTCATTATCGGGTTCCTGGGCCTGCAGAGTCTGGCCCTGCGGGGTGTCACAGTCCGGGCTGTAGTGTTCACAGTAGTCGTACGCTGCTTTGGGGTCCGACACGATCAGCAGCTGCTGGATGTCACCCTGGGGGGGGCAGACAGGAAAGGATGTCATCAGTTTGTAGGGCGTCCATGAAGCCACGTGCATGGATGCAGGCTTTGTTTCAGAGCCTTGATGGACACAAATTCATGTATGACAAAAGTTGGAAATGTAATATAGCATCTGTTATTGCTGAGCAAAAAACCCTCACAGTCCCATCTGCGTCCTACGTCTAAGAAATGTTCTCATGATCCAAATCAGGAAGTTCACAGGAAATGTCATCCCTGCAGAAAGTACATACTAAAATAGTTTATTCAATACCACACACTGTGCAACAATTTGGTATCGTAAAAACAAATCTTAAACCTGACAATAACTACCACGGGACTTACAGCCAATACTATTTGATGTCAATTGTAAACCGCAGCAGAGTGGGATTGCACACAAATCGACACCCTGCGCAAAGAGCCTGGCACGAACCCCAGGGCACAGAAGAGACTAGGAGACAGCGGGGAAGTTATGATTCTTCCTGGGGTTTACCCAGAGTAATCCAACAAACATGCTCCGTCAAGACAAAGAGCAAAACACCTGGTTACCATGTGTGCGGCGGAGGAAAGCAAGGTGAGATTTATGACACAGAGAAAAAAATGTGACGTTGTGTTGCATGGACGCAGAAATCCACTGATGGACCATATACAGTAGACTGTGGTTCTATAGGTCTGGTCTATATATCGTAAACTGTGGTTCTATAGGTCTGGTCTATATATCGTAAACTGTGGTTCTATAGGTCTGGTCTATATATCGTAAACTGTGGTTCTATAGGTCTGGTCTATATATCGTAAACTGTGGTTCTATAGGTCTGGTCTATATATCGTAAACTGTGGTTCTATAGGTCTGGTCTATATAACTGTGGTTCTATAGGTTTGGTCTATATATCGTAAACTGTGGTTGTATAGGTCAGGGAACACGATGATGGGATGATGAAAGAAACCAGCGCCAGCCTCATCAAGGCAGCTTCTATGCATCAGAGTCAAATATTTTGATTGCCAGTGTTTATGAGATTGTTTGGAAAGTGTGTGAGAGTGCTTGTATGCATTTAGCGGTGTGTGTCTGTGTGTGTTAGAGGGAGGATGAGGGAGGGGTTTACTAAAGAACTTCAGATGCCAGATGTTCCTGCACGCCAAGTGTTGATAGAACAACAGTATCCTGGCAGATCTAAACCAGACCTCTCCACCCATCCCCCTGCCCCCCGCCCCCAGACCCCCCTGAACCCCTCCAGGAGAAGGTACCCACAGCCACAAGCGCAGCCCAGGTGGCTTAGCTCAACTCCTGGGTATGTCACAGGAAACATTACCATATGGTCAAACTAAACAATCCCACAGAAAGTCCCACGAACAACACCACACCAGGAAGGCCCGGTGGTGACAGCTATCCCCGACGCGGCATCTTCGCCTGGAGGTTGTAAGAACAGCGAGCATCATAGCTCGGGAGGACGGAGCCCGCTGTACAGAGAACAAACGACCATCCTGAAACTTCGACACGCTTTGCCAAGAATTATAAGAAGGCCTGTGTTTTCTGTTTATGGATGGGACACCAGAATGCCTGACATCCGTTCCAGCGCTCCCCTGCCTCGATCCCTGCTCTCAAAGAAGCCCCACACAGCCAAGGAACAAACAGTTCCCTGCATGAGCCAACCTCTTGGCTTCAGCTTCTGGAATCTTCTCACTCTATAATTGCCCGGACAATGTTTTTCTGGAGCCTTGTTTTGAAAGCCTGTTATCACCTTCCAGGTTTACCTGCCCTTCAAAAAAGAAAAAAAAAACTAGGATTTCCTTAAACACGTTCTGTAAAGTCGTTTCCTGCACTTGTGTTTATGAATTTACAAATATATTTGTTTGAGGTCCAAGGGGTCTTTTAAATAGCTTAAAACAGCTTCATAGACCCATTTCTAAAACACAATATGTGTAAGTGAATCCAACATGCTTTTTGGAGTGTGGAGAAGAATTGTCCTGAATGAGAGCATGTTAGAAGAACTAGCATGTCTTTGGGATGGTGTCTTAGGGACAGTGTCTTTGGCAGTGGGACATGGTGTTGGACTGGGCCTGGAGGCATGGAGATTTACTGCTCTCGTCTGGTCAGAGAGCGTCTGGAGGAAGAAGAAGAAGACTGATGGTGAGACTGGAAGGGACAGAAGCAGGCTAGGACTTGTCAGGGGATCTGTGCTGTTGGGGTGTGTGTGTGTGTGTGTGTTAATAGTGTAACGTGTGTGTGTGTATACAGTGTAACCTGTGTGTACAGTATAACCTGTGTGAAAAATCCTTGACAGATAATATATAAACAACCATATGCTTAGGCTTGTCCTAGAGCAACATATACACCAGCTTACTTTCCCTCAGTGACAGTCTATCAACATGTCATTGTCTGGTTGTTTGGAACACCTCCAACAGGTCTAAAAAAAAGAAAAAAGTTTCTTATGCAACTGGACGGAATGCTTTCTTTATTCGAAATTCCCCCTTTTCTTCTATAAACAAGCACCATATCAAGCATTCCTAACATGGTATGTGTTGCGTCCCAGGATCGCCCATCACTAGGGCCTCGGGAAAAACTCCCACTGACAACACAATGAAAAACGACGATCCAGTTAGCAGACGGACAAACTTGCACACAAAGACCAAACCTTGAAGCAAACCCCCGCGGTTCACCACCATACACAGCGGCACCGCCTGCTACAGCACAGGATGAAACCAGGTAGCTCACCGGATAACTGGTACGATATGCGCACCGTGTAGGCAGAGGCCTTACCCCAGTGGCCTGGGTTCGAATCCAACCTGGGCCCTTTGCTGCATGTATTCCCCTCTCTCTCTCTCTCTCTCTCTCTCTCTCTCTCGCTCGCTCGCTCGCTCGCTCGCTCTCTCTCTCTGCTTTTCCTGTCACACTTTACTTAAAAACTATCCAACGAGGCGTGACAAATTCCCCCCAAATATATCTTGATAAAGAAGGTGAAACCCCAGACTTTGCTGCCATGGGCATCCACCCCGACTGCCAAGGAAGGAAGGAAGGGATCTAACGGTGATGGGAGATCAAGAAGGGGACTGAGCCAAGCTGACGGGTATTACCTCTTGTGTCGCCCACTCGCCACCGTCTGAGGGCTTGAACTCAGCCTGGAGCCTGCGCTAATTAGGCCCTGCATGACAGCGGACGGCCCCGAACACAAACAAGCGGCGCAGACATGGAGTCGTGCCCCGGTCTGGGACCGTAGAAGGAGCGCCGAGCTGGGTGTTTCTGCCGTTTTCTGCAGGGTTCAGGTCGGGGGACGAGGGGGAGGCTCAGAGCGACGGATGTTAAAAACGCTTCAAAATGGCTGCTTCCGCTGTTTGGTCTGGCCTCGTGGGTGTCGTGTGTCGCTTTCCACGACACATGGCTCTCACGTCGTCAGGGGAACAACGTGAGGTAATCAGTCTGATTCGAACAGCTCTCAAATAGAAAAAAAAGGGGAGGAGGAACAGGGAGAAGAGGCAGCAGCTGGATTGGTCAGTTTCCACCAGGGGGTTGGGTCTAGGGTGCAGGGCTGGACTTCTGGGGCCTTGCACACATGAAGGCTTCTGGGTAATGCAGTACGAACCCGGGCCAGACCTCTAGAACATGATGCCCTCATGGTGGGCAGCAGAGAAGAACTGAGGCCGGGGCACATGGTCGTGGCTAAAGCCCAAGAGGTCAAACAGGCAGAGAGGTACTTAGAGAGGGGAGAGGGGCAGAAGTAAGGAGGTCAGGGAGAAGGAGAGGGAGGGGAGAGGAACAGGAGGTGTGTTGGGGGTTGTGGGGTTAGCACAAAGACTAAAACATAGGAAGCTATCTTAGTGAACCCCGGTCAACACCCACAAGACTTGTTAGTTATGGAGCTCAAAGTACAAACTTGACCTCTTCCTGATCACAAGGCAACATGGGATATAAATACACAGTCAGAGGTGAAAGGTGAAGGAAATGCATGATGGGAGACAGGGTGTCGACCACAGGGCACCTCTTTTAGCAGGCTAAAGGCACCGGTTCAACATTACTGAAGTATGAAAGTCTAGAATGATTGCAACCAGTGAGAGTTCAAAAAGATAAATAATTCTTACTGAATGACAATTTATCGTCTGACAGTCCAGGAATTACAGCCTTTAATTAGAGAGATATGAACAGACCTTTTTAGAAGCCTGGAGGAATTTGAGAAGGCTCCCAGGTCATCCAGCTTTATGAAAGAAAGGTGACTTCTCTCTGTTCATCTTCTTCCTGGTCTTCCCGTCTTTCATTTTTAGAACTTCTTTCTCTCTCGCACTCTCTCTCCCCCCCTCTCTCTCTCTGCCTCTCTCTCTCTGTCCATAAACTCCTCATGTTTAGTTATAGAGACGGTTCAGGTCTACGACAGCGTTGGTCTAATCAAATACAAAAGAAGTCATCATCATGTGACCTTTGATGTACCTTTTGCCCCGGGCAACAGCCTTTAGTCCCACCCACCGACAGCTATCCCTCCCCCCTCCCACCTTAAACCCTCACCCACTCAGAACACCCCTTAAGACTCACACTGTACACACACCCTGCCAGGACAAAGAATCAATGGCTTAAAAAAACGACAAGCTTAAACCCACTCATAAATTAGAGGGTGCCATAACAGAAAGAAAGGACCTTTCTTTTATGGGTTCCTTTCATGATGAATTACTCACTGAACGGGGATAAAAAAGATACATAAATAAAAAACAGAGATGACTTGAGAGGGATTCAGATTGACTTCGAAACTGTCCCCTGCATCCATCTCACACAAAGTCTCTCCTCATGACCTCCACCTCCTTCTCCTTGAAGGAAAACAGACCCAGAAATAACTGTCCACCTTCCAGACCTTCCACAGGGACAACAGTAGCAGTGAAGAATGTTTACCAGGAGTAGCAGCAGGCACAGGGAGAGGAGTTGGTGTGTGTGTGTTTACAGAATGTGTGTGTGTTTGTGTATGTCTGTGTGTAAGTGTGTGTGTGCTTGTCTATGTGTGTGTGTGTGTGTGTGTGTGTGTTTGGGGGGGGGGGGTGTTTGTGTGTGTGTGTATAGGCCTCCAGACTGTCCCTGACAGGTAATGTCAGCCAGGGATGAATAGATGGCCTCATGGCTTCTGCTCCCTAGGAGGGCCGGGGTAGGAGGGAGGGGGAGTGGAAGGGAGGGTGGAGGGGTGATGAAGGTCTGAGGTGAAATGAAAGACTCTCATTCATAGAGGAATCCTACGCAGCTCACTGGACACATCGGCAGCTAAGCAATAATTATATGAAAAAAGCTAATAAAAGAAACTTATGATAAATATAGGACAACCAAAATTATTCCAGGCTCAAGTGGCCTATCGACATGCCATGAATGTTGAACTGCTTCAAATGCAGATTCTTAAATATTTAAAAAATTCAAACTCTTGTCCAATTTCATATTTTAGCTAAATTACCTAAATATTTACTAAAATATTTACTCAAAGGAGCTATTCTCCTTTTTTCTCAAATTCTCAGGAGCTTTGATTCATCAAAAGGTCCAAAACATTGCATGAAGCGGGCTCAGGTATTTCCGCTACGCATGTCCCAGAATGCACCAGTTCCTCTGAGGGGACTTGACACAGAGAACAGGCAAGAGGCCTGTTCCCCAGCCCCACACAGAGAGGAGCCTGTTACCCACCATAATTACGGGGCTCATTTCGCTATTTTCCTCCTGCCCAGCGTCTAACTGGCCCCAGTATCTTTCACACGACTGCTGGCCTCAGGGCCGGATAATAAATCTAATCAAAACTGACAGGAAAAATGAAAGTAGCAGGGAGTCAGATATTCCCTTTTGCGTTGGTAGTTTATAAATATGCTCTTTTAAAATAGCAGCACAGTCTAATAACCGGTTCTAGTCATGGAACAGGACTATATCAATCATGAATAAACGTTGTCCCTTGATACTATGGCATGTGTGAGAAACAGACCAGGAGTAAGCTGGGTGAAGAATGGCTGTTCACTGTGTACCACAGTCCGACACAGCTTCCAACTAAAAAACACTGAATCTCATCTCATGACAGTTGCAACCATTGCAAGACCTGTAAAACTAAAGATGCCCCACAAATATGTTTTGGGGGGGAACGTAAAAAAGAATGACGGCATGTGCAGTGTTCAACATCAAACAATAACACTTCAAATAAAGTCATTCCAAATGTTACACCCCCACCATTCAAGTGAGATCTACAACAAAGGGATTCAAATAACCCAGCATCTCCACTGCCAAACATCTGATCGCCAAGGTTACCGCCAGGGTCCACGTCACCAGGACGAGGACAAGGCCCTGCCGAAGAAGAATTTGAGCAGCATCCCTGGCAGCATCAGCTACAGCCATCAGTCAAAGCATGACACCAGAACAAGGACCGCTCACTCCCCAGCCCCCCACAGACAAACCTAAACTGTCTCACAAGTGAACACAGTACCCTACATCCAAGCCGTGACCTTTACCCCCAACCCCGACGCCCTTCCGTAGACATTGTTGGCTTCAATGTTAAGTGACAATTCTGTCATTGTCAGACGTTATTTACATCCTGAGTCATTCTGACCCCGTGCCACCCACCTCTGGTTGAACTCTGAACTGTGACATGGGACAGCAAACACACATTTCACATTGGACTGGCGTGCAGACCAGTGTGAAAGACTAGAACCTTCTGGTTGTTTACCCCCAAACAAGAAGGCCTGGTCTGTTCCACATGTAAATGAAGTATCGGCAAAGGAGGTCACACAGATAATAAATGTTGCAACTTTTCTTTTTCTCACGTCCACGCACACCAATAAAACCTCAAGCCTTTTTTTCTAAATCCTATTTAGAGGCACAGAATGACTTCCACAGCATTATTTGAAGTCTAAGGTAACCCCGAATGAACTGCACCTGCCATGCTAAGCATTCCAACAAGGCAACAAGGTTTTGTGTTCCTGTGAACCCCTAACCTCTGAAGTTGCACTCTGGCTAACAGTAGGCTGCAAGACTCAAACAAGAAGCCGCGAGTGTCTTTAATGACAAGGTACATAGGAACAAAGGAAGCGTCAATACCCAGAGATCAACCCTCTGCTGCTGCACTCCTCAACCGACGCTGTTGAAAGCACTTTTTAAAAGTCTTCTTCGAGAGTTCATTTAGGCCCATCTCACGACAGTGAAGCTATTAAACACTCGATGAGTCCAATGGACGCTCCTGGTGTTTAATGAACACTCTGAAATGTGCTGTTTGGTGTCAATCACAACCAGCCGTGCACACAGAACACCCCCCCCCCCCACACACACACACCCCCACCCCCACACACACCTCACCTAGAACCCCTCCCCCACGGCCCCCAAAACCCCCAAACCCCCCACCCCTCCCTTCCCCCACGCTCCCCCCAACACCTCACCTGGAACACCTCCTCGTCCAGGATCCTGGTGCCGAACACGGTGATGCCGTCGGTGTTGACGACGGCGTGGTCGCTCCTCAGCAGGGGCTTGGTGATCTTCTTCTTGCAGTCCACGATGATGGTCACCACCTTCTTCTCCACGCTGATGGCCACCCGATGCCACCTGATCGGTCGACACGACAAAGAACGTCACGTCAGCGGGGGCGGACGTGAGGTTTCCGGTTCGTTGCACGCACAAAGGGTTAACCGGCGTCACACGCGAGCGCGACACCTCGCGAGCCAGTGGACAAATTTGCCACGGCCAATCGTAGGGCTACTGCATTCCAGGCAGCAAACAGACCACATTCCTGTCCTCACACTTTGGCCCTGTTTAACACGGGATTACACTCATTAAACCTCAAACTTAATCCTCCTTCTGGGTTCCTCGCCATGACAGGCGCGGTGAACATTGTGGAAAGTGTGTGTCAGGACTCCGGAGGCCCCGGGCCTTCGGAGCAGAAGACAACACAGTCAAAACAGTGTTCCGGGGAGGAGGAGAATATCTGTGCTCCTGTGGATCCGTCTCACCTGAGTCTGGACCGGCACCCTGCGGCTGACAGGGACCTCGAAGCAGGGGGCGGGGGTTTCATTCTACTTTTGGAAAACGTTTGACCTGTCCCCCTCTGCCCCCCACGTCTTTTTATCGAGACAGTTCCATTTAACGGTTGCGTCCTCGGTTGTGAAAACCAAAGAAGAGGCTGTCCCACCCGCACTTGAAAACAAACCTACGGCCCCCCGTATCTAAGGCTGCAAATCGAGTCGCTGTGGCCGTGTGTCTCACTGGGATAGGGACTGGGGATTTACAGGAAACGAGTTGTTTTGATGGGATCTTTAATGCTTTCCGAGGCGTCCTTCGTACAGATTAAGCGCGGCCGCAGCCGGGGTCGGGGTGTTGGCGCGCTGGAGACGTACAGCTGCCGCGATAACAGGAGCCCTGACGCACAGTAGAGTGTGCTGGGCTCAAATAAAAAGGCCTGCCACATCATTTCACGCTGGGTTAAACGTATGACAGATTGTGAATGCAACTTTTGAAACGATCCAATCGAATCGAAGCGCGAGAAATAATGACCAGAGGTCATTTCCCATGGTTGACGTGGATTGTCCTCTTTAGCAGAGGATACTGGTCCTCGTGCGGGATCATCACCACTGTTCTTTATTATTATTCAATATCACTGAATGCATTGTGTGGCATAACTGGTTGTCTGGAGAATGCACTAAGTACGATAGAAACTGTTGAACAGATCTTTCTGGCCCTGTTTTTTTCCTCTGTCAGAGTGATGTTCAAGCGTAGCATGTGTGTCTGGATAACAATGCGGGCGTCCAGGGAGGCCATGCAGGCAGCATTAGTTACAGTCACTGAAAATGGGCCCAAGATCTGGAGTTGGTATGCGGCCAACTCTTTAAGCGCTGAAATCCTCAACAGAGAACATTGCTGTTCGGACAGTGGGTCACCAAACCGCTCTCTGAACAAAGGTGTCTCACAGGAGGGAACACAGAGTGATAAGTTGGACTTTTTAGAACATGTATTTGATGTTACACCTCGTAAACACCTCCAGTCGAACGCCCAACCTTATGTACCACCTTTGATAAAACTATAACGATCTTGCTTGTTTCTCATCTCGATAGAACACAGCTAGTGGTTCATAGATCTTATTTTGACCATAAAACATTTAGTGACTGGGCTAGGACTTCTTTTACAAGCTAGGGAATAGAAAAAAACACCCACTTAAAACAAAGTCTGGCTCCTGAGATAATACTAAATAACACTCAGACTTTATAAAAAGCTTTTGGTAAAATAAAGAAAGTAAAAGGGCCAACACATTTCCCAGCATCCTTGCTGTTTGTTTATTTTCCCCTGCTCTGCCACAGGCTCATGTCTACTAAGCTGAAGCTCCGAGTGGGAATTCTGGGATTTCCGAACCAGAGAGCGGATAACGATTCATACAATAAGGGGCTCAGAGACCCAGTTGGTTGAATCTGATTGGATCAGGTAATCCAGGGGAGGGGAGGGGGGTTATTAACGAAGTCTAACCGCCCCTCCCCTCTACTCTACTCCCCCTCTTCTAAAACAACAGAGACATGGGGTTCATGGTTAAGGTCATCTTGTCCATAGCAGTCCCCGCTGTGCCCTGCTAATCCACTGTCTCTGACCTCTTCCTCTGCCCCTGCGTCGCTCACTGGGAACCCCACAGAGCAGGCTGTGATTGGCTCCTGCGGCAGTCTGAGGTGAATAACTGCTCTTATTAACTCCCTAGCGGATAGTAAACTCAGTGTTGGGTTTATAACTCTTTATCTATTCTAACAATAGCCTTCGAAACAGCATTTTGAAAGCCTTCACAATTAATGTTTGTTGGAAAGTGTCTGTTGAATCAGACAAACCAAACATACATACCATAGGGATGTATGTTATGGACAAGAAAGGGCTCTTAAAAGTAGGATGACAGGAAGTATTCCTGGAAGGTGCACAGACCAGGCACTGGATGAAGGGCAAGAAGTAAATCTGACCTGACATTTGAGACATAAACAAACTTTAACAACCTAACCAGGCTACTTTTTGTGGAGGGGGGGCATTTAACCCCGTCATCAACCAGCCTGCTCTCTCCTCAGCTCTCTCCTCCACACCCTCACGTCTATCCCATTCAGAACGCGAGCGGTTCAAATCCCAACACAGGGGAAACAGTAACGAATCTCAGCAACGACAACCCATACAATCCCAGACATCGTGCTGCGGTCGCGAGGGGCGTCCGCACGGCCGGGGAGGGGGGGGGGGGGGGGGGGTGGCACTTACTTTCCGTCGGCCAGGTTGAGGGTGCGGAACAGGGGGTAGTCCTCGGGGGCCGGCCTCCCGCTCTGGTCCTCGTACAGGAAGACGGGCGAGCGTCCCAGCTCCACGCCCAGCTGCTGCACGCCCTGCTCGCTGTACACAGACAGCAGGAAGGACTGCAGGCCCGCCTTGGGACGCACCGTGGCCAGGATGGAGAAGTCCTCAGGGAACACTCCCCCTGGAGAACAAAGGGGGCCCCCAGGGAGGTTACACACACGGAGCGCACGTCTCCAGTCAGACGTCAGGGTCGCGATGGCCTGTCTAGATTGAAGGTTGAGCAGCTGATTGCGTGATGGTTGTTGTTGAATCTCACCAAAGTTCACCAATTATTCTCGTCCAGCTCAATCGGAAATACTCTTTAGGGGATTATGTAATATTATTAGGCATTACTCATTGGCATTAAGGAAAGAAAACTGTCCATGCCTGTTGAGTTTGGAAGGTGACCAATGCATACAGAGTTTATTTACAGTTTGTCTTAGTTTATTACTTGTAAATGTTTCTTAATTAGTTATTAAAGAGCAATGCCAAAGAGCCATCAAGGCTAAATGCATTCTATAACATTTTTACGAGGACATAAAGTTTCTGCACCTAATGAATGAGTCATAGATAAGCAAAAGCATGTTATACCCTGGTGAACCAAACCAGCATCATAACAGACATACTGAACTGTAAAACTTCTATCCCATGATCAAGTCACATTTCACTTTAATATTTAGCTTAGAACCTATCATCCTCTCCTTCAAATAACAATGCTATATTCATACTTAGGTCAATACATAATTCATAGATATAGCTTTAAGAAACCTACAGTTTTACACTGTCTCATCCTATGGCCTCTCTCTCGTTCTCTCTGCTGTTCTCTGTCTCTTCACTCTCTCCATTTCTCCCCTGTCTCTCCCTTCCTTCTCTCCTCTCTCTGTCTATCCTCTCTTTCGCTCTCCTCTTTCCCGCATTTCTTTTCTTCTTCTTTTCTTCTTCTTTTTTATCTCTCACTTTGTGACTCTGTCTCGCTCTCTTTCCTTCTCTTTCACTCACACTCATCTTGTTCTCTCTCTGTCATCTCTCTCCCTCTCTCCCTCTCCCTCTCTCTCAGGCGAAACACAGCCCTATGACACTATCGGAGGTGTCATCTACAGTCAAAAGCCTTGGCTCCAATAACAATGGACACCTTTACACAGGACTCCCAAACAAGCAGGATGTGGACCAGCAGGAGGGAGATACAAGGAGGGGTGTGGGGGTAGGGGAGGGGTTGGGAGGGTCGGGGGGGGGGGTGAGAGGGGGTTTGGGGGGGGGGGGGGTTGGTTAAGGGTGTGTGGGGGTTTTGGGGAGGTGTGTGTGTGCGTGTAAGGGGGGGGTTGTGTGTGTGTTTGTGTGTTTGTGTGTGTGGGGGGGGGTGGGGGTTCGAGGAGGGGTGGGGGGAGGGCTGTCTTACCTGGGAAGAGCTGCTTGGTGGGAGCACTAATCTGGGCCTGCTTCCCTACCCGGTAGGCTGTGTCCGGCTGAGATCCTCTCCTGTTGGTGCAAAATCCTGATGTTTTTCTAACTCCTTCGGGGGAATTGTGAAATTCTAATACTTTGAGCACGTCCACTGGTTCCGCTGTTGGTGAGAAAAGCAGAACACACCTTTTTAGAATATGACAAAGGATTCTCAAAGATGCACTCAGGATGTATAATACGTTACTGTCGATCATGGAACAGCCATTACCTTCCAGAGACATGGTTTATGTTGGATGAGAATGAGAAGCAGCAAAGACAGTAAAATATCATTGTATAATTGCAAACAAAGTATGATAATGGTATAGATCAAAATCACACACAGACCTCCCCACGACAGGAAAACCCCAGACTCAATTGAAAAGGACTACGCTCAAGTCCTGCAGAATCACGTGACAGGAAACATCCTTATCAAAGTAGAGGGACCAGTATAATAAACAATGTGTCCACATCCAGCCAATCTTATAACACTCGGTGGATAGGTTTACGTTGTTAAGGGTCACTGAGGCTACTTTCGGTCTCCTTTTCCCTCATATCTGATGCACTTTACATGAAGGAGGTCCTTTTGGCAGGGACCTCCCATTGAGACCCATGAGAACGTTTGGTGATTACCCTCTTTATTTGAAACACTGTATACATCTTCATATACAGTTACCTTGGTCATATTAGGTTGTACCGGTAGGGCATACTGTATTGCAGTTGCAGTATTGAATAGCCCTCTAAAAGACCTATATTGGGGTATGAAATATGGTTACCCATCTTACTATAAGTATGGCAATGCCGGATGTTTACGTAAGGACAAAAGGGCAACAAACTCAATCAAATGAACAATGACATTGTAAACCTGATTGAAAAGGCTATTTTTAGCAGTTTCTTAAAGAAACTTCTTAAGACTTGCCTTTTCACTCAGGTTTTTCATTGAGAGTTGTACTGCAGCGCTTCGAAAGGCGCATTACAAATCAAATCTATTATTAGTAAAAGCTCTAATTGTTCTTCTCATGGAGCAGAAGTGAACTGAAACATTGAAAACGTTGGTTTTATCTCTCCTGAGTGCTCCAAAACCGCTGTTTGATTTGGCACGTGTGGGTTTAAATCACTAAAGAAGGTTTCTTTAGCTACTTCATACAAGGGGATCTTATGAAAATGTCTGATTTCCTCGTAAATACACTCTGGCAGACATTCCTACTCTGCTGGGTATAAGTACACCATACTGGCTCATTTTACTCCAGTCAGTGGAGCATGAGGGAGAAGCAAGCCCTGTTTCAACATGAATCTATTTCCATAGCATAAAGGATGTCTTCAGTACTGTGTCAGACTGCTTATATTGTAGGACTACCAATCTTGAGTCAAGACAAAGATACAATTATTGCTTTCACTAAGCATTTATTTTCAACACTTAACCGATTTTGAATGTGGTACTGCAGGGTGTTTGGGGAATTTGTCAGAACAATGATTCCTACGCATATAACTACAAAGTCTGGCAGTATAAATGACATTATCCCTTGAAAACTGTCAGAACTGTCTCCGGCTTCAAACACATCTCTGCAATGTAGAGCTCCAGCCCTGGGCTACAGAAAACACTCTCCCACAATCTGAACCTCAACACCGGTCAAACAATTCCAAAGCTACCCAGTCTGACCCCTTAAATTCTCTCAACAGCAGAGGTGTATTATCCTGAATCCCCTAAAAGAAATGTTGTTGTGTTGACGGGTCTTACTTCCTCACTGAATAAGTCATCCCTCTACTTCTCTACAATCAGCCCAGCCTGATCTGGACCACTTACTTCTCAAGTGCATAAAGAGTCGGACTTAGCTGCTTAGAACTGAGCAAACATAAAAACAAAAGACAAAATCACATTTCAAGAAGCCTATCGAAATATCAAGGGCTGGTGAGAGACGCTGTTCTTTTCAACCACTTGCTCTTCTAGTATATGGTGAGAAGAACTGCCTCGACGTGAACTGAGCTAAAGACCCTCTTTGTGAGTCTCTCCAGAGTATGGTGCCCCTCCGTGTTCACACTCCAGACCTCATATATACCAGATGTGATGATTTGACCAGGGGGCGACCCTCGCACCGAGGTGCCGAGAAAACGTCAATACGGCCCTAATCCATTAAAGCATCTAAATGAGTGTTCTCAGTCTTTAAGACGGGCATCTGATGAGCTGGTGTGAGTTTTCCCTGACGGCTGCACAAATAAGAGCACATTTCTCCCGGGCGCTGGGTAACAGAGGGAGGATGGGGGGGGCAGACCGTCGGCCGCTCGGGAGGGAAGAAAAGACAACCCACAAGATCACAGGCGGACCTCCTCCGGTGCTTAGTTATGGGTTACACCATTTAAGACAAATGCAAATGTCGTTGGTGGGGGCGGAGAAGGAGAAACATTAGCATAACGCTGTCTGCTTGTGTTTGATGTAATACCTGTCATGTTAAACAGGTAGATATGAATGTAAATTCCGAAAGCAACATCATGTTCTGCAAGGTTCCACAAGAATTCTGGAAACGGAGGCCAAAAGAATAAGACTTTTCATCCCTGCGCGCTTTGTACAACGCACCTGACTCCCCCCCCCCCCCCCCCCAAAAAAAAAAAAAGTTTGACTTCTTGCGGCTAGTTTGCCGTTTCAGCCTTTCAGCTTTTACAAGGTGGCGGTAAATCGTTCTCTGCTGGAGGAGCGAAAACCCTTTCACCTGCAGCTCCCTGGGACTCTAATCATGTATTCAGCCAGAATGTCTCTTTCACCCTCCCGCTCTGCCCCTTCTCTCTCTCCCCTCTCCACTTCCACCCCTCTTCTGAAACGACTGCTTTATGCTGCTGTCATACCAAGGGAAATTCACAGTGTACTACCCCCGTACGTGAGGTGCCTCATTCTCGCTGGGCTCCCCTGTCATTCAATTCATCTTTTTTTCTCTTTTTAACTGCAGTATAAAATGTCAAAGTGTCAAGGCTATCGACTTTCAAAAGCTCCAAAGTTTAAAGTCGTCTAATTGCCTAATGACAAGACACAGTATGGCGCGCTCCTCACTTTAATCACAAACCCATCAAAGGAAATGCGTTTCGAGAACTAGATCAAGAATCAAGGACGCATCATCCAGACCCTTTTCATGGGACGAAAATTCACCGTGGACCTGCAAGTGTCCCAGGCCCACATCTCTTTTCCAGAGTGCAGGGGAGACGGTTCTGAAATGCTAGCTTTGTCTGCAGGAATGCACGTCTGAGCTCAGGGTGCCCCAAGGCCAGAGAAAACATGTCTGTACATTGCTGGTTGGAGAGAACACCCTGAAGAAAACAGCTCCACAGCTTCCACAAACCCCAGCAGGGGAACATACAAGGCAGAATATACATATAGCCGTTAGGATGCTGGAGATGAAAGTTGAAGGAGATTGCTCAATAGAGAGAGCGAGATAGGATCTGAGAGCCAAGCTCTGAGAGAGTTTGGTATCTATTACTGTCAATTACCGTGGATAGGTTGATGACAGTTGATGAAAGTACTTTTTCAACTAACACAAGACATTAATGAGAAAAGTCAAAAGAAAACTGGTTAATTAATTGAAGTCATATCAAAGCAACAAAGAAAACTCCCCAAAAATATCTACAGTATAAGAGCTGAAACTAATTAGTTCTGTACATAATTGTTCGGGGTGATGCCCAACTCAGTGCCTCTCCCCATGGTGGAAGCAGGCTAGGCCTGTACGCTGGCCTGCTCTTTGAAGAGACTAAAATAATAGGGAGGTGCAAGGAGGACCATCATCAAATAACTGCACAGTACTTAGTTGGGGAAGCATTCCCACCGCGGACTCTGCTGTGAGACAACGCGGCCTTGTCCACCAGACATGTAGGCTAAGTGCAAAATTCACGGTGGGCACGGTGTTACACAAGCCTGTCAGTGGGCTTCGGTGCGGACTAGGATAGTGCGGAGAAAGGGTGCTGCTTTTGGCAACTGATAAGCTTGACCGCTCAAATGGAACACTGTTCCAGGACCCCGACGTAGCTGCGTGCGCGTCTGGACTGCACTGCTCCGATGCTTCAAGGAAAATCATAATTGAAATAGCCTATAGCATACCTTGTAAATAATGTCAAATTGATGGTTGGTTATTGTTCAACATTGTTCACGTTACATATCAACTTGTCTGCATCAAAGTGCAGATAAATGCACTTGTCTCATTAATTACCTAGGCTCACCAACATCATATAATTCTTCAGTTAGGCTATTGAAAAAAGACCGCTCATAAGAACCAATTAACCCAGAGAGTTCAGGCTACAGAGAAGCCTTTAGCTTTAGAGAAATGTCCTGCCCCGAAGTCATGAATACAATTGACAGGCACCTCATCTTTGGCTACAGAATTCTTTAGCAAACTGTGAGCCTGAGATCTCAAACCGTGCGGAATTCCACCCTGCTAACCGTGTCCACATACACCTAACGGACCATAGTTCAAACAAAGAGCTTTTTTCAGCATAAATCTTTAAACCTGTCTCTAAATGGGGTCCTAGACAAATTCTTTTACGGTTCCTTCACAACGACCCATAAGCCCTGAGAAGAAAAAAAAGTTGGCTTTACAGTTTTAACGAAGTAAACACAAATACATTGTGATCAATTAAGATAATCTCTTGGGGAAAATGTATGATCCAGTCATGCGTAAAAACAAGACTGCTATGTGAATAGGGATTTTATAGTGTTGTGAGAATAAAGATATGTTGCAATAGTTTGGGATCCATCTTTGAATGCCCGTTTTCATTAATCATGTTGTTCACTGCACTTTGATGAGGGACATTTGGGTACAACTGTACTAGGCTACTCGGCGTCACCTGTCTGTGTGGTTTACGATCCATGGACCGCTTGACTGAAACAGTGGAATAGTCTTTTCCCGTATCAATTCATTTGCGCCTGTACTACAAAATACCAAATTGTATCAAACTTCTAGCATTCCCTTTTGCCTTCTGACGCTTATCATTCCCAGTATCTCCATCATGTATGAGCGAACAGACGCCGGCTGGCGCACAGTCCGTCTCTGTAACTTTGCACAAACTTTTGGGGTCCTAACAATTCTTACCTGCTCTGACATGTGTAGCCTGCAGAACCAGGGTTAAAGTGATGAATGCGGTTACAGTGGAATCCATAAGCCACCTTTTCGTTTTCCACCTTGTGGACCACCTTTGCATCTCCATGGTCGGCGCCCACAAAAGTGAACAAAACTTAGGTGACTTCAAGTGATTTGAAATGACGTCCCTTCCACAATCCCAAATGTGATGGATACTGCACTACAAAGCCATAAGTGAGGAGTTTCTGCCTCGTCGCTCAGCCACTCCAGGCCCCTACGATCTTTCTTTCCAGCGCCCAGCCTTCAGACTGAAGGTACTTGGGCTTTAATCAAAGCGCACAGAGAGCAGTCGATACCCTAGGAGCCAGACCGGCAGGAGGGCTGGGCAAGCACAGCAAAAACTAAGACCCACGATTACAGGAAAATGACAAGGCAAAGAGACCCCGATTAGCAAATCACCGGGCTGGAAATTCTCCTTGGGATCCACCCATTAGTTTATACAGCTCCTCCAAGTGTTCCCTCTGCGCGTCCACGTCAAAAAAAAGTGGAGGAAAAAAAACGGACGTTATTTTCTGGAAACGTTCAGGGAATGAATGGAATGACATTTGGGTGAAAGACAGAATTAGGCACGTGGGCTATTCCTGCTGTTTAACAATGTCTGATATGAGCACTTCGCCCTGTCCCACTTTAAACTCCGCAGAGTTATGCAGCTGCTCAGCTGGGATCAAGCTTCATTCTGAACGCGGTGATTGGTCTCTTGAAATTCCGAATGCCACTCATACATGTTAAAGGTTTTTATAAAAACACAGTTGTCTGTCCTTATTTGTTTATTCCTAACGTGATTCTGCATCACTTAGTAAACTCCAACCATTCTGAGAGTTTAAGGACATTTATTGAATTGCTTCCGGGCTGACCTGGACTACAACTAACTACAGTAGCCATTCAGAAAGAGCTACCTGGAATTACCTGGAACGTATATGGTAGTACACATCCTCTCACCTGGTCCAGTGGGCTTGGCACTGACATTACATCATCACAGGAAGCCCCCCCCCTCCCCCTCACCCCATCCCAGACCCCTATCCGATAAATCCAACCTCCATCTCACCCATACCTTGAAGCCCTTGTCTGGTTGCAGATGCTATAGTGGATGTGAGATAAAAGAAAGGTGATGCCGTCTTTCTCCATAGTTTTCTCAGAGTTATTGCCTTTGGTTGTGGTGTCTTCAAAGAAAGCGTCTTATGTTAGTGCCAAGCTCAAAGGTTGTCCTCACGTGCACACTATGAACCCCATACTTTCCGAGCACTCAACTTTTGTGAAAACTTGATATGTGGTTGAAACGGCCGCCATGAAAGACAGGTACCAAGATCCTACAGGCTGTGATGCTGTCTACCAGGAGTGTATCTGATAGTCTGAGACAGTATATCTGTACCAATGAGACCACTACCTCCCTTTTCTTTGGTTTCAGGAGTCGATGGTTTGACTACTGAACCTAACCCTGTCAAACAATAGTTGATACTGTCTCTGGATACATTTAACTCCTGAGGTAACTTTTGACGTGATTTAGGAAACAGTTTACACGTTTATAACTTCTTTACGTTCAAGATAATCCTATTTCATGTAATCCCTGCTAATATGATGGTGATATATTGGTCTGTGGGTCAAGTAGTAAGGTCTAAATCCCGCTTCGTAAACATATTTTGTTCATCATTAAAGAACAACATCTAATCAAGTTGTCTAATTTATGCCATAATCATTCAGCACAAATCCAGGATATAATTATACTGTAATTAATGTCTGGGAAGGATGAACTGCAGTTTTCTGACAGTACCAACAGCCTGCCAATAACAGGCTGACTGAAAGCAGGCAAAATAAGGATATTTTTGGTATGCTTTCAAGTGAATCAGTTCCGTCAAATCTTTTTTTTTTATAAATGTATAAATCTGTTGAAAGATAGATTACAAAATAATGCTTTGTACTACAAGCGCCACGTATTAAATGTACTTTTAGTCTGTGATTTAGAGGGGAACAAACGAGACAGTAAATATTGACCTCGTTGATACGTTTTTGAAAGAAAAGCAGAATTGCTCTGAGGCCACCTACAGTCTGTTCTCAAGTAGCTTCGTAGACCAAACTTACCACAGAGAAACATTTAACTTGGTCTCCTCTCTCTGAAGTCTGTATATATATATAAATGTTCTAACATAAACATTGAGAGCAGTGATGGAGAGAAATAATGGCCTCAGTTCAAATAAAGAAACATTCACTCAATATCAACAATTTATCTTTATACTCAACATGCTTTATGTTTCTTCTATCTCTTGTATACACAGTATACTGGACTTTGGACTGTATAGTTACATAGTTGGTTTAACTTTAGCTTAAAAGTAGTTATTGTGATCCAAGTTCTATGTACATCTGTCATTTTTGCGTTAGAATGTGGTTAACCCTGGGTACATTGTATAAACATTTCGACATGATGTTTTTAATATTCTAACCTGATGAACATTTTTGTGTCCTACACTCATGCTCAAACAAATACTATTAACTGTATTGACTTCACAAATGTATATAACCAGCAAGAGAACAGGGAAGGACGAAAGCAACCTTTTCCATGTATTGAAAGGTAAGCCAACCATGACCCAACCATCATTCAGGATCATTTACTGGTTCACCTTTTGACCCAGCAGAGGTAAATCTGATCTTTGAAGATATACAGTATACCTTTAATTATCCTCAAGTAGCTAACTAATTTAAAATAAATTGATTTGTGATGATTTCTTTGTGAAGTTTGCCACTTGGGGCATCATGTTGGTTATTCAACATTAGCTCATTAAGATGAGAACAGCCCTTTTATTCAACGCATGTGAGTTTGACCTGTTGTGGTATCGTAAGAGAAGCACTTTTCACAGGCACACTCAAGCTAGCCACCAGCCTCTGTGTGCCAGTTCTTAAACACACAAGGCCCAGGAGCATAAAGAGCTCTTTCACTACCTTCTACTCCTGGTCTGAACGAACCCTAGGAAAGGGAACTCCCTTCTCTGCACTCTCACTGGTTGTCTCTCAAACGCCACACATGATTCCATGCACTGTATGAACAATGAATTCGTACATGAACACATACAAGGAAATACCGTATACACGTGCATATTTGATGGGGTGTATGGTGTTTTACAAATGTCAACCCCAAATCTTTTTCCCACCATCACGTCAAATCAAATCTTTTTTTTCCCCCCACCAAGTCCACCGTACTCTGAGGAACAGCAGTACGGTGGAGCCCCTCTCTCACCAGAGGTGTGGTCTCAGTAGCCAGCCTGGACTGCAGATGTCTGCTAATGTGATGCAGAGCCTGTCTGTGGAGGAGATAGGCGGCAAGGAAGAGAGGCTAGCCCGCCTGTCAGACACACACTCTGCCTGCTCTGCAGACAGGAATGTCCCTCTTTCTGATCGTACCGTAGCTGAGGGGCATCAACTGGCATGGGTTCACCACATAACAGTACCCTGGCTTCTCTCTCCAAGGCAGTATACTGCTCTCTATTGGGAGTGCAAATACTGTCTTGTCAGTCTGGGTGTACTGTAGTTACAGGAAAGTGATGTTTGGAAGCTGGAGGTTTTGCTTAGGAGCCCGGTGAGTCTTCCAGATAACATGACTGAAACACTCCCACATCAGTTATCTTTCTGTTTTCTGAAGAGTTTGCCGTTTTTAAGACATCCCTGTCCATGTCACATCACCTAACGAAGGGGGAAAACAATCGAGTTTCGCCTTGGATCTTTTTCTGTGAAGATGGGGGGAGTCAGATGGCTGAGCGGTTAGGGAGTCGGGCTATTAATCAGAAGGTTGTTGGTTCGAATCCCGGCTGTGCAAAACTAGGTTGTGTCCTTGGGCAAGGCACTTCACCCTACTTGCTTCTGGGGAAATGTCCCTGTACTTACTGTAAGTCGCTCTGGATAAGAGTGTCTGCTAAATGACTAAATGTAAGATGATCTTGAAATTCACAGGACACCTTTGAGATGAATCAAATAAAAGGATCTCTGGATCCTTCTTTAGTCAAGACAATGCAGCCAAGGTATTTGATGAGTCAACCTGTTTTGGAGGGAGATAGTGTTGCCTCTTGTAAGCAGGTCCTTCAGGCCTGTAAAAAGGAGCTCTCCTCTATAAAAGTTGAGAAGAGCAGAAAGTTCAAAAGAGCAAACAGGAGGAATCCCAAGTGAACAAATTTGCCCAATAACTCGAACGAGATGAGTTCAAGTGAAGTTGATGTTGTCTTAACACCGCCTATCCGTTAGAAATAAAGGTGATCATTTTAGAGACAGTTTAAGTACCTTCTCAATTTCCGTCTCTGGTTTTAAAAGAATCACCTACCAAGTTCATCCGCTCTCAGCCAATGGGAGCAGAGGTTTAGGTATATCCACCAGCTTGCACCACCTGCTTAGGGCGGATACTGAAATGAGCCTGAAGAGAAATATGCAGTTGGGGAGGTGAGGGACCCAGCTAAAACAGTACCTATTAAGAGCCGTTGAGACACACGCAGAAGCCAAGATGGCTGGTACTTCAGATGCAAGGGTAGAAAGTTAGTCCGTCGGGGTAGAGTGTTTGTGTGTGGAAGTTGCAGTAATTGGTGCGAGTCATCCGCTTTCATGAAAGGGTGCTTTACAGTGAAATGGGGGGAGGGGGAGGGGGTTGAGGTGGGGCTGGAGGGTTATGGAAAGGCAGTGTGCTGGTATGCTGCATGTGGAGGTAATCTCAAAACGATCCCAGATGGCTGGCTGGGTGTTGACCACGTGGGATCCACTCAGGGTGTCGGGGCTGTGAAGAAAGTTTAAAGTCAGTTTAGTTGAATTGTGCCAAATTTGTCATGCACACTGTGCAGAAACTGTGTGTGTGTGTTTGTGGAAGGGCCACATAGGGACATGCATGGCACATTATAAGCACAGTACACACATGCAGACGCAGTAAGGTGCAATACAGTAAATACATCTTAATATAATATACAACAGTTACAAACATTGTAAACATAGGGCAGAGATAAGACATGAGAGAGTCATTGAATTGAAGATCCACGGAGGAGGAGGCTGGCCAAGTGTTTGACTGGGCGGTGGGATTGGTCAACTGAGACAATCAAGAAGTAGCAGGCCTCCTGTCAGGGCATGGACAGCTTTATTCACCATGGCCCCTGTAAAGGGTGAGGCAAGGCAGGGCACTTTATTTATATGGCCCATTTCACACATGTGCTTCACAAAAAACTGTTTTACAATAAAACAGTATTAAAAAATTACACGTAAAAAGCCTTCCGAGTTATGGAAGGAAAGAGTGAAAGTATAAGCATTCAAATGAAGGAGCACAATTAAAACTGCAAGGTCTATTGCAGGGTAGCCGAAAGCAATGGTGAACATGAACGTTTTTAGTCCGGATATTAAAATGGTCAGAATTGGAGCAAGTCTCATATGTTCTGGAAGTGGTGGTACAGGGTCTAGCTGAACCGCTGTGGTGCTTGGGAGTGACCAGGCACAACCAGGGGGGAGAAAAGTAATGCAACCTGGCACCCCACGAGCAATGGGATGGCAACACAGTTATTGGTTCACATCTGAGATATTGAAAAACGACATGAATGGAACTGATTCCCCGATTCTGACGCTTACATATACACTTCAAACGCACGGACACACATCTTGTCTGTGTCAAACATGAACGGGTCTAATATTGAGGTGTTTGGAGGAAGAAACCATTGACACAGCTTGACTGTAGACTTGGAAACATCCCAGCTGATGAAGGTATGCTTGTCTCCAAGTATTTATTTGAACAACTTCCTTGGTAAACACGCGAGGACCACCCAGCCCATGGGCCATCTGGGAGTGCCGGTGCTCACGGATTTATATCACTCGCCATCCTTGACAGCTTTTCAGAAGAGGCTTAGGAAAACACAAAAACAAACCACACTGGATATCAATCAGCCCGAGTAATAATTGATGTGAGTTAGCTGTAATTCTTTCTCTGATACTGTGGAGAAAAACAATGTTTTCATTCTGTCCAGCCCCTCACATCCTCCATCTGTGGCCTTCAAATGATCAAATGATCAACTGTTTTTCTTACTAACGACCGTATTAGAGGGTTTTGTTGGTTAAAAAAACAGACCTGCAATACATTTGGGAACAGTGTTTGGTCTCGATATCACTCAGCGTATAAAAGAATACTTTGTTTATTGTTTGTCACATTATGATTCCATATGCGTCCCAAAATAAGCCTGCTGTATGCTGTGTCCAGTAAGGATGAAGAAGTCAGTGGCTTGTTGGCCATTTGCCGCATACAGTACTGTATTCAACCCTGAGCAAGATCTTCTTGGTTTGCTTAGAAGGTGACAGGATAGCATTCTCCCAACAGGGCTCTTTTCATTTCTCTCCCTCGGTTTCTCTCTTCCTCTTTCTCTCCCTCTCTCTCTCCCTCAGTCTCTCTCTTTATCTCTCTCCCTCGGTCTCTCTCTCTTCCTATCTCCCTCTTTCTCTCCCTCCCTCTCTCTCTCCCTCAGTCTCTCTATCTATCTCTCTCGCTCAGTCTCTCTCTCCCTCAGTCTCTCTATCGCTCTCGCTCGGTCTCTCTCTCCCCCTCCCCCTTGTTCTTTCTGGCCGACTGAACTCCCCACTGTCCTGTCCCAGCATGCATTGTGCCGATGGGGCGGCACTGGAATACCAGCTTCAGTATGAATTTCTACACAAGCTGTTTTATGAGCGCACCGAGCGATGTGCTCTAGGTGAGGTGAATCCAAATGATAGGGTGTGAGGTAGACAGTTTCACGGAGGTGTGAGGCAGACATGCTGCGATGGAGCGTGTATTTACCGAGGCGCGCCCATGAGACCCACGCACTGTACTGTCACATGCCTCAATTCAGCGGGGCTGTGCTTGGGTGCCACCGTGTCATTCATAAATGGAGAACATTGACGTCCGCCGCACAGAGGAGTCACAGTGAAAGGTGTGAAACGGCACGTCGGGTCGAATCTCCGTCGTGTGGCACTCCTGACCAGCTGCTTTGATTTGGAACCGCGCCATGTTGTGTGAGCAAACAGCCCGTCGGTGGATCCAGTCGGCGGAGAGGGAAGCACAGGGGGAGGTGCGCTCCAGCCCTGTACAGCTCAGTGTTGCCACTGAGGAAGCGTTTTATTCCACCACTGTAGTGGGAGGGTCCTGATCTAGCGTGCAATGTAAACACACGTCCCCATTCACTGTGCCCCTCCTCAGCTATGTAGAAAAGGCTGATGGAGTTTGTAAAGATAACTACACACACAGTTGCTTGGCTTGCGGTTAATTACATGTTCGATTAGTATCCGTTTGATTTTGAATGTGAAAAGTGATTCTGGTGAAAGCGATTTGTTCAGGTGTGATCATTCGGATTCTAATTCACACACAGAGACTCACACTCGATATGTAGCGATACAGGGCTACCAAGGGACAGGTTAAAAGGGGCGTCTTCCCTGACATCACTTTGAGAGTCACTTGTTTGGCCCTCGCAACAAATCACCGTTTTTTCTTCCAACCATGCAAGGCCCCAACCATGAATGCAGCCCCTTGACACGGGTCTACAATGAACTCCTTGTACTGTCCTTCTCATATCTCACCCTGCCACATACACATGATGAACTGTAATGAGTGACATTCACCCAGACGTAGCTGTTAAAATAAACTAGTGCTCTATTCAAAAGGTGAACCTACTGGGAGGGAGAAAATCGGTTTCCTACGCAACGAGATAAGTATGATAAGTGAGCCCTCGAAGTAGCTCGGGGATACTTAACAGACAGTATACCTGTGAAATTCCACGATGGTGTCTGAATTCAGATCAGCGAATTTTTTCTCCAGACATTCTGAAGGTTGAGCAGCGTTCCCTCAGGAGGGAAATCTCCCCTCTCATGAGATATTTGTATAATTTGAAAATACCTCAACGAGAGACATGATCGCGTGTCCTTGTTGGATTTAGTGACACGTCTCGCTAGACTCCCAGGAGAACCAGTGGGTTTATTGAACTAATCCACTCAGGCCGAGTCCATTGAGTGTCTCGTTCAGCGTGTCATGAGAGGTGGATCCACTGCAGAGACAGAACATTTTTCTCTGTTCTTTACTGTCACAGAAAGGTACACTGTCAGTGTGCTGGGCCTCTTGAAACAGTAGGCGTACACATACCACAACATGTTGAGATGACCTCAAGATATCCTTCTCTGCTCTGGTTGGAGCTTATAGAGACAGCTCTGGCAAATATATATATACGTATATAAATAATGTTAAGCCTCTGGGTATTTGGGAATGAACTGATGGCTACTTTCCTGTAATATTTTAGCAAAATGTAATTTTACTGAACAATGAGGTTATTCATTGTAATTTATTTAAAATTAAATTAAATTCAGTAATGTTAGGTTGTTGTTACTGAGATACCAGACAGATCTAGAACTTTCCACGAAGGGAACAGTGTGACTCCCCCAGAGGAGCATCATGAAAACATTTCCCAGCAATAACATTACCAAACTCAACCGATCCACCCACTGATAACATGCTAGCTCCAATCATTGCAGAAAACACCATCTTGTTTCAACATTTTTGTCCATAATTGCAGGCCACCTTTAAATTAGAAATCCCCTGGTGGAGTTCCGTTTGGAGGGTGGGTGTTTGCGCTTGCAAGCTGACTGTCCACACCATGCTTTAAACAGGGATAGGATATCACCCTTTCTCTGCTGTTGTGCAGCTGCACCATTTGACCTTTGATCTTTCTGCCCGTGTGAGACACACAGGGGTCAGGGTGCCAACTCAAGTTAAGTCATACCTCTCACCTCCAGCATTGGTCTGCTTGTCTCTGCTTCGCTCCAACCTGCTCTGTCATGTTGGAACCAATGGCATCTCATATTACCCTCGGGCTAACTTCCACTTGCGGCCAATGGTGATTGAGTGTACTGCCAAAACCCATAGGGGTGGAAAAAATGGAAAATGATTATTTACAAAAGTAAACCTTCTCCCCTGCAGGTGCAATTGTGATGGGATAAAAATAAATAAAAAGAACACATATTTGCTTGTCCAGCATGCTGTGTTGAAGACCAAGGCACCAGATTTCTCATCTTCGTAATTAAATTATTATATTGTTTTTTACTAACCTGTGAAATACAGTCTTACATGTGCACTTCTGGTTTTTGATTATTCGCTGTGCTTCATGCATACACTCTGGTTGAAAGCTCTGCAAAATTAATTAAAATGTACAAATGCAAATGTGTTGACATGGCAATGGTTTCCACCCTGATGTGTTGATGTCAGCAACAAGATCCACCATGCATTTGATATTGCTCTTGTTATGTCCATGCGCACTTCCAAGAAATAAAACTGCAAGTCGTGTGGAGTCCCACCTCAGTGACTCCAGCACATTGCAGGGTAATCCATCAGAAGTTAATGGGAAGTGACTGATAGTTATTTTGAACGTTTGTTCTGCGTGCTCACACATTCCAGGCGAGGACAGCTCTCAACATGACCACTTTCACTCAACCTCCTGAGACAAGCTCATGCTAAACAGTATGTCCAGTACCATGATACCTACAGTAGACTGACAAAATGACCATATTGCTCTAAATTGACATCATGAAATGATTGAATATGTAATGTCTAAATGATTATCTGCCTACATACTGTGGACGTACAGACACACTATAGAAGGCAGACTTTTGACATTAAGTTTCTTTCTGTTTGTCCAATAATCTGATATAAACTAGAGCATAGCCCACAATATTTGCAAAGCAACAAGGATGTTAATGTAACAAGATGGATTGTATTAGAGAGAAAAGCAACCTTCAAAAACATCCATTTCTCCGGCCCCTGGAAAGGATGGCAAACTGACACAGAACTATATCATCTGTCACCACCTCAGAATTCCAACTTAATAAAGCATAACAGTCATCAGATTTCAACACCAGAACCATAGTGTATATACTGTGTGTGTGTGTGTGCGTTTGTTGAGGGGCGGTAGTCGTCTCAAATTCCATGAGATACATGAGGGTTAGTCATCATGTAACCATGTCAAAAAACCTGGGCCTCCAGCATGTAGCCCGTGGAACCTGACAAGTGTCAGACAAAAGGCTGTGCTACGAGCGATCCACTGCGTGTTCTTGATTAGCAAGCATTGTGGAACGTTCTGCAGGCTGGAGACAGTTAGCGAGCTGAACCCTCTTCCAGTGTGCAGTCCTCTGGTTCTGGGGCCGTCAGATTTGGCACACTGGCATGACATCATGAGACACCCAGAGTCTTGGACAAATCCAGCTGGGAACATTCAGATGTAATCCAGGTTCATGGTACACATGGAGGTATGTGATCATGGATAGTTCGAGGGTAAGGGTTGGTCACAATCTTTCAGAGGCTTAGGGTTAGCCAGGTGATTTGAGACGGTTCGGGATAGCCTGGTGCTTTCACGGGATCAGTGATAGCCTGGTGCTTTCACGGGATCAGTGATAGCCTGGTGCTTTCACGGGATCAGTGATAGCCTGGTGCTTTCACGGGATCAGTGATAGCCTGGTGCTTTCACGGGATCAGTGATAGCCTGGTGCTTTCACGGGATCAGTGATAGCCTGGTGCTTTCACGGGATCAGTGATAGCCTGGTGCTTTCACGGGATCAGTGATAGCCTGGTGCTTTCACGGGATCAGTGATAGCCTGGTGCTTTCACGGGATCAGTGATAGCCTGGTGCTTTCACGGGATCAGTGATAGCCTGGTGCTTTCACAGGATCAGTGATAGCCTGGGATGGTTTGAGAGGGTTAGAGATAGCCAGGTGGATGGGCCTGGAAGGGGTTTACAGACTCACGCTGAGACCAAACACATCAGGGATGTTTCAGGGCTTAAATACACATTACCGTGCAGTTCATGTTTGAAGATTCAAGGCTAAACTGTGGTCCAGATGTGCAGCTCCATTCACCATGGGGTCCACTCGCACCAGGGGAGGTGCCTGGCACCAGAGAGGGGTAATTAGTAGTTGGGAGAGGGCAGTCAGGCTGAAATAGTGGATTGGGGCGAGGTAGAGAAACCGAACATCAAACACAGAAAGGAGGGTGAATGTAGGACAAGGAAGAACTGAGCCAGAACATAATGAAATATCCCAGAGCTGAAATAGACCAGCTGTGAGGGTGAATATATGTTACGGTCTCTCTGAAGAAATGAGAGTATCGAGTAGCTAACGTTATGAAAGGGTTTTTGGACCAGACTGAAAGCTGTTACAGCCTCACAGATGCATCAATTGCAGTCCATCAAGTTTTTTTGAACAACTTTTCAATCATTTTAGGGCAGAAGTTGAGGCACACCATAACGAGGTATTACGAAGTCCATACTTCAATGGTTGCTTTAATGTGTAAAAGAAAAGGGCACCGCTTTCTTTTAGGACCCAGGCAAAGCGAAAACCCAACCTTAGCTTTGTGGAAGGCTTCCAGCCCTACTTAAATAGATTCTTAGAGATCCTAAGCATTGCCAA
This sequence comes from Osmerus eperlanus, assembly GCF_963692335.1. Classification (NCBI taxonomy): domain Eukaryota; kingdom Metazoa; phylum Chordata; class Actinopteri; order Osmeriformes; family Osmeridae; genus Osmerus; species Osmerus eperlanus. Next base: position 6,524,702 of record NC_085032.1, on the reverse strand, counting down.
GCATATATTCAGCTGGAAAAAAAGGTTTTGTTAATCTCACATCCTCCTCCTAAAACTCAGAAACAGCTGGATCCCTTGAACAAGTCTGGGTCTCTTCTGCTTTCAGACACTGACCACCCTATCGGGTGTAGAACATGCATTTGCCTCTGAGTACGACCCACCAGCTGTGCGCCTTGCAGTGCATCTCCTCAAAGAGTCATTTAGCCATTTAGGACCCCATGGAGACTCCTTCCCAACGCGATGGTCACTGGGTGTGTACAGTACTTGAGTTGTGTTTCAGTCCTTTTTTGAGTCCTTTCGTCCTTTCCTAATTTAAACAACGTTGACAGTGAGTGATATTTTGTGTATCCTTAGGATGGACTCAATTTCCCTGCAGGGCCCAGACTTGTGTCCAGGTCTCCAGGCAGAATTCCCCAAATTCTGCTTGGCGCTGAATACATTAGCCCAGACATTGGGTAGAGGGGTGGAGAATTGAACGATTCAAATCACATGTCCATGCCCCCTTTCCTCTCAGCAATAGGGACAAAGAGCAAATGTGTGGACAACAACGAAACAATCGAAAAGACACTGGAGGTTGGCATTGTGTCAGTCACAGACCAGACCACATCTGCATTGCACATGCAGCTGAACCCCAGTCGAGCTGAAGCAGCCTGATCTGGACATGTTTCTGATCCGCTCCAGGATTAATTAAACTGTCATTTCCTGTATAATAACATGCAATTACATCTTGGGTGTGATCGCAGAAACAGCACCAATATGTATTAATTTATTCAATAAGTATAGTACCTATAGTATGGTATGTAGGTTGGACATTACTAGTGAAGGTTTAGACACATTTTTTGAAGTTTAGATACCAAATGTGCCGGTACTTGTTACAAATGGTAACAAACTTCAACCTAAGTATAACTGCATGGCAGTATGGGTCAGTCTGTTGTGCTTAGTTTACGTTCATGCTAAACAGACAGTGAAATCTGTCTTCTCTCAGGAAGAAAGGCAATCCTGTTGATATTTGTTGTTACTTGAGTGACCAGTCCACATACAGGAGGACCAGATGTTTAGACCGTCAGCGGAGACTGATTTGCAACACAAACTTGTCCTCATTCTCCCACTTTAAGCGTCCTTCTGCTCTGTGAGGAAATGCTAAAATGGTCCACACCAGGTTGTCTGTTTAAAGAGGTAAGGTGAGCCACTACCCAAGGCCATAAATGCTATTGAAAGCCATGTCTGTCAGTGTGTTGACACGCTGTCATCTGTAAATAAGCATTCAGTGTTTCTCTAACCGTTTCCAGAACTGTTTTGAAAAGCCAGGTCTTCTGATAGCAGAGAGCGGAGTCAGGGTATGCGAGTTTAGCTCACAACGCACCAGCATTCCACACCAATCTGAGAGAAGTTCTATATCAAACACACACACACACAGACCCGACATACAAAGACACACAGACACACGCTCACTCACAAACACACTCAATCAAGCGCACACACACACACACACACACACAGAGTGCGAGCGGAAGTGAAAAAGAAAGAGGGATACGTTTACGGTCGCGACTGAAAAGGGAATCATTCAAAATCCTGCAAAAAAAAAAAAAAAGAAAGACCTCATCGTGTTAAAACAACAATCCAACAATCCCTGACTGTCTGTGAATCAGCTGAATCTCCATGGAAACCCACACTCTCAACACTTCCTTGGCTAATGAAAGGACAATGCATTCTGGACTGGGACTGTGGTTTCCATAAAGGCCGTTCTAAACACACTGGCCCCTACCTCTGAGGCCACGGTGGCCTATTCAGAGCCCCTGCATGAAAGAGACCATTTAAAGCCAGAAAGGATGAAGGTTACCTGGGTTTACTGTCTGGCTGGTCCTGGTGTTCCCTCCAGGGCCAGTGAGGGCGTGAGAGAGGAGGTAGCCAGGACAGAAGCCCATGTACATGGTATGGTGACCTCTTCGAGGATTTCCACAAGAACTCTATCTCAGGGGAGAAACTATAGACAGCTCATTGTACAAGTATCATCTTCCAAGTGTATGGCTCTCTGTCTTGGGAATAATCGAATGAAGTGTTGTGATGTGAAGCATACGTAAACATTTTCCACACCCTATTATAGATCGCCACGGTAATCGTACTGTTGTTGTAATGTAAAGTTATCAAGGGCAAGTTCTTGTTTAGTGCCATTTACACACAAATATACATATACTGTATAGTATACTGTATAACATCAGCTCATATCAGGAGAAAGATCCAGAAACAGTTGTGCTGGATTTAGGATGGACCAGACGTGTCGGACAGTGAATGTTTAAGATATGTGGTCTTGCTTCAAGCAGGGACAGGAGTCTGGTTCTAGAGCTGTCCTATAAATTACTGCAAGTGGAATGTGGAGCCCTGCTCGAGTTGTTGATCCAGCCACACACTTTTACTGCAGCCAGGGCTATTAGTGGGATTCCCTGTCCTTGCACTCTCAAATGGATGTTTGTTACTAGCAAACATCTCCATCTTGGGCCAGGATGAAGAGTCTTCCTGAGAAGTGCCAAGTCTTCCTGAGGCCGGGTCACTGTCCGTGCTATCCCCAAGACCCAAGAGGACGACACACAATGGAAAATGAAAGCATTTTCTGCTTTTCAAATGTACATCCATGTGGTTCAATTGTGTGCCGAATGGAAACCCATCGGACTGAGATACAGCTCTCAGGTTTTTTTCTAGAAGGCCCGGGGCCCTGTCCCTTCCTCTCTCTTCATCCCTCACATTCACTCTATCGTTTCCTTTTTCATGATTTTCTTTTTGTCGCTTTCTTTTCCCCTCCACACGTTACCTCTCTTTCTCTCCCACAGATATGTTTTTCTCCTACCCACTAGACCTCTAGATGTTTTATACATTTCTTCCTATATTTTATTGCTTCCTCTTTCTCTTTCTTGCTCTTCCTCTCCCCTCTCCCCTCTGTCTCTGTCCTCCCTTCATCCTCACCCCCACCCCCCTTTCTCTCACCCCACCCCAACCTCCTCACTCTACGTCAACTCTCCCTGCCTGGGCTCAGAGCCTGGTAGGATGGGATCAAATGACTATCGTTCCTCCCCTCACCTGTGAAATTTCAGAGCCAGCCAGGCTGAATGGGGGCATTGTGTCCCCTGAGAGGAATGCCTTGCGTTGTCCTCAAAGAAAAGACTTAATTTGAGCAGGAATTTGGAGGCTCCTTGAGAACCCAGTGGAGATTTTGGGGCACAGTTCTCTGTACATAATCAATTGAATGTTCTCTTTATACGCATATATACGATTTCTGTGTATTACTCTGTGCAATTGTTGTATGTTGTATTTATAAAATACATGTGATATAAAAATATATACATATATTTTCAAACAGCTATTTTGTTTAACGCGAATTCCAGTTTGGAAAAATAATTAAACTAATAATTCTGAATTAGCAAGTGTTACTCAAGAGTCAGTTGCCTGGTTAGGCCCAAAAGAATGAGGAAAATGAACATGTGCTAAAAGGCTTGACTAACGGAGTCTGTGCGTGTGGTGGGGGTGTACAGTAATAAATCTGAGCATAGCTCATTTTAGATTAAAATGTCATAAAAGCATACACATAGCCAAGGCTATACATTACTTTTCTATTATGTCATTAATCTTTCTTGAGACGGTAGCGTTATTTTTTCGAATATGGTGACCTCTATTGGTAGAATTACAGTGGTACAACGTGAAAGATTTCCTGATAGACAGTATTTTGACCCAATGACTGGGTACTTTGTAGGCGGTCAAATTTATGAGGATCCAATTATCAATTGTTTTGAACGGAAGCCATCGCCATGCTTATTTCAAACAAGACGGAACCAGCAATCAGGTATGCAAAAATCTCTAAAGGGTATTTTATTTATAACGGGTATATCATTAAGTATCTAGCAACTTTGCTAAGGTACTATTAAAGGGTAGCTAGCATTGTTAGCTCGGAAGCGCTTTTGCTAGCACAAAACTAGCACTAGCTATGTGTAGCCATCTAACTAGGGTGCTAATCAAACGTTAGCCCGCTGGTTTATTATGCTAGCTAGCTCATTTTGATATGATGCTTGCGCTTGTTTGACTAACGTTTAATATTATGTTAATGTAAAATAGTGACTTGAACAGACACAACTGGTCCAGCTTAATCGTACCTCCATAGATCATTAAGCAGTCTTTCTAGTATTTTCTTCCCCTGTCTTACTCTCCCTGTCTAAAGGTCTGCTATACATTGCATTTCCCCAAAGCATGATGGCAGACAAGGATGACGATGAGTCTGTTAATATAAAGAAGAGTAAAACCCTTATAATTCGTCACTTACCCGATGACCTGACTCGAGAAGAGAAGGTGGATATCCTGAAATACTTTGGAGCTGTGTCCGTCAGAGTCTTATCAGATAAAGGACTACTGGTAGGTCCAACCCGGATGTTTGGTGCAGACGGCCTATTTTTATAAAGGCTATCAGCAACAATACATCACTAGCCCATGTAACAAGCCTAAATTGTTTCCCTTCAGAAACACACAGCTTTTGCAACCTTCGGAAGTGAGCGGTCAGCAGCCAAGGTAACACGTCGCATTACGTCAAAACTGTTAAGGTCACTTGACTGTAGTTTTTTTTGTGTTTGTAGTTTTCGCTCATAGAGACCATACTCAAGTACGTGTATGTCTTTCAGGCTCTTAGAAGGCTTCACCAGTTGCAGGTGCTCAACCACACTCTGGTAGCAGAGTTCGCTGAAGACCACCAGCACGTGACGGTGCTGAAAGACCCACCAGTCTCTAACAGGTGAGAACCTGTCGACATTAACCATCAACATTTAGTGGTCTTAATTTAACATGAAATGACGTATTTGTGTACACACTCGCACCCACACACGTATATACAGTACACGGTATGTGTATGCGTTCATGAATAATGCAGCAAGCGTGCTTCCTGTTCCTTCAGTGTCAAAGAAGGCAAAGATGACAAGAAGAAACAAGAGAAAAAGCCAAGTATCCCAGTAATAGAGACAGGCATCTCGCCCAGCCTTGGGTAAGCGCTGTGTTCTCTCTATCTGTGTGTCACTGAGTCACTCACCAACACACACATACACACACACCCCCATTATCCCGAAAGGGTGGTGGCCTCCCGTGTGTGTGTGTGTGTGTGTGTGCGTGTGTGTGTGTGTGTAGCCTGGAGGGTGACGAGGCCCTGCCTGAGGACTGAGCTGTCACCAGGCTCCAGTCCAATTAGAAGGCCAGGGCCGGGGCCCTGGCCCAGACCTGACAGGTTGCCGGCCCCCGCCCGTCGCTGGCTCCAGGTGGGCTGTGATGGAGACTCTCCTCATCGCTGGCTGGCTGATTGGTTGGAGTCGTGTCTATGGAGTTGCTTTATGGAAGGATGAAGAAACAGGATGTACCGGGTTCTTTACAGAAAAGCGAGTGTTTGTTATTCTATCTATTTCTGAATAGACATAGTGTGCAAGGTTGCAGTTGAATGGAAGAGCAGGTCGACAATGCTCGGCTGTGTTCCCTCCACTTCCAAACAAACCACAACACTGCTGTCATGCAGCACTTGCTCACCGAGGCAGAGTGCTTGGCCTTGCTCTGTGTATGTGGGAGGCTGGTACTTCATTCATCCCAAGGGGAAATTGTGTGTCATTGCAGTCCAGATAAAATTACCAATACAAACACAGGCTTGTACATACCAAAACAAAACAATTGAACTCAGTGACACACTAGACAGTAACACAAATAACAATGCTATACAGGAATACTATACAGGAACAAATGACAGACTATACAGCAACGACATTTAAAAACACTAGTACACACTACAGTAACACATAAGGATCCAACACAAGTGCTAGTTATGCGTCCCTACAGTGCCTGATCTGGATCTGGACCAGCCTGGTCCTAGCAGGCCTGGGCAGACAGAAATCACTTGAAAATACAAACTTCGCCACCTTCCCTCTCTCAGTGACCCTGACTAGGTAGTGTGTGATATTGAGTATCTGTCCTCAGTATCAAGTATGTATCTGGCAGGCAAACTGGTGTTTATTTTATTTATGTTTTTTTTCAAGGGGGAACTCTCAAAATCGCAGTAGCCCACATACATATGTATGTGTCCTCATTATTTTTGACATTTTCTGTTTATCAGTATTTATTTGTGTTGTTGAATGTTTGTAGGCGCCCAACACTTTTCTCGTGTACCTAATACTCCCCTTTTCACCTGCGTCCCCTCCCCTCCCTCCCAGGTTGAAATTTCAAGCAAATCCCAGTCTCAAATATTTATATCCTCCGCCATCAAATGGAACTTTGGCAAACATAACACATGCTCTTCTGAGTGTGCCGAAGTTTTACTTTCAGGTGAGTACATTCTGCAAAGAGATAACTGCTACATCATCTTCTTATGTTGTTTTATTTATTTGTTCATGTCGGGGGTTTAAGCTCATACAACATTATTTATTTCTGGAAGGTTGTTCTTGATTTGATACATATTTATGTATCAGCCTGAGCAGATCAATTGTCCTGTAAACAGATATGCTCAGATTGGAGTGAAATGTAGTCTCAGATTTAGCCTGCAAGGCTAGCAGGCTAAATCTGACAAAAAGGATCTGTTTTTTGAATCGCATCCAAGTCCTCCAAGATCAAACGGCAGACATATATGCACAGTAAATTTCAATTTGGGAGAACAAGTATTAATAATAAACGGTAAGTGGGCGGTATGAGTTATGGATTTAACATTCCCCTGGTGGGAGGCCGACAGTGTATCCATGCTGCTTCCACCAATGGACTGTTGGGGGCGCTAGTGCGCTTCAGAAGAAACTGTGACTGCCATACTTGAAACTCCCTTTTCTCCCTTAGCTTATTTGACTCCTGTCCCCAACCTAAGAAGAGATTCACCCCACCCCTGCCACCAGGGCTTAACTCAGTAGCATTGTTTTGAACCAGTCCACTGAATAAGTCACCGTTGCAAAACAGATGTGTGTTGGTTTTGATTTGACCTCTTTCGCAGGTTCTTCATCTAATGAACAAGATGAACCTGCCATGTCCCTTTGGCCCGGTCACACCCAGACCCCCCGTGGTAAGTACACGGGATCGTATTCCCCGACACGGACATCGTCCTCTGCGCTGAGCAAGCGTTTCTCTGCTCATGCGGTTCTGACCCAGATTCCTACCCAGCACAGTAGCATGCCTGTGAGAGTGTAACTCCTCCCTGTGAGAGTGTAACTCCTCCCTGTGAGTCTAACTCCTCCCTCTTCTCCCAGGTCGAGTTTCCTGTCGCTCCCTCCATCCCCATGCCTCCCCCTTTCCCCCCCCTCTACCCCCCCTTACCGGAGGGCGACGTGGACCAGTCCAGTGGGGAGGGCTCGGAGTACGAGAGCGACGATGAGGATAAGGAGAGGTGAGCGTTCACCACCACGGCAATGAACCCATCAAATCCAAGCTTGTATCAAATCAAACTTTTTATCTGTATGGCGCTTTTCTAACAAGCAATTAATTGCTTATGTACATTCCGAGTATTGTCTTAGGTTCACAGATCTGTGTAGAAGATTGTTTTATTATACATCAGTCATCTTATTTTGATTTAAGGGTTTACCGCGATGTGGTATTCAGTGTATCAACAGTTGTTTTTGTCTTTTCTGTGTGTGAATCGCTGGGCTGATTAAACAGTTCATACTGCTATTGTGCTATTTCCAGAATTATCCGTCTGATGGGGCTGGTTAACCAGGCATGCAAGAGGCCCCTGAGAGCCAAAGTGTCTTCCAAGAGAAAGAAACCCAAACTGAAGGACCTTCTCTTCGTACCAAAGCCAGACTCTCAGAGGTACCTAGTTGTTCATGCACGTCGGCTCTCCAAAGAAAAGTGATTTTCTGAAAATAAGTATGTTTATAGGCCAAGGATAAGTTTGGGGGGGGGAAAATAAAAATAAACAAAGGAAGGCTCAAGACGGTAACAAAAATACAAATGAAATCAATGCATCGTTGAGATTGCAGACGCTTTACCCTAGATACACTGAAACAGATCAGGCCCCAAACAGGAGTGTGGGAACTATAAATACCCCAGACCCCCCCAGTGCTTTGTGACTCTGTTACCTAGCGCTCTGGGAAATCTCCCAGCTCCCTCAGAACCCCTGTTGATGACACCCCTGTGCTGGTCCCAGAGTAACGGCGTTGTTGCGTGTTCCTCCAGCTCCTCTGGCCCGGCCCTGCAGCCCTCCGACGTGTTTGAGCAGCCGCTGCCATGCGGCCCCAAGAAGATCGAGTTCCACATCGCCACAGACACGGCCGCCATGTTGGAAGGCGGAGCCCATACCCAAGAGGCGGAGTCTGAAGATGAGAACGAAGGTAGAGTCCAGTGGTCCCTCTTCACTAGTAGTCATCCTTGGTTCCCAGCACTCGGTACCACAATCCTGGTCACCACCACACTGCAAAAACACCCTGTCAGATTTAAGTGCAAAAATTCTAGTTATGAGCTTGCTTACTCTTTAAACAAGTACCGTGGGCTGCAAGTACAGTAAGACATTTCTCTAAAAAAAGAATTCTTAAAAATGTTGTTCACTTCAATTGAGTCACTAGACTCAATTTATACTAGAAACGAGTCCAACTACATTTAAAAGGTAAAACAAAATGATCTGCCTCAGTTAGATGTTGAATGTTTGCAGTGTTCCAGTTGAAATGGCCCTTCGCAGCAAAATGTACTGGGAGGAGGGGGGTAAGGGGGTGTCATTAGCTCCTGGATACAATCAACCATTTGAACGGGATCACAAATGGGACCCATTTTTTTACATCTCCGTCGTCCGAGCGCTGCCGTGTCCGAGACGGAACGTGTTTCCATCCGAAGCGCACATTATAGAAGCATGAAGGTGCCTTGCTATTATCTGTGGGGGGGAAATGCCATCTGGGACTCCTGTCCTCCTCTCCATCCCCGCTGTCCTTATCTCCCTCCTCTGCACTCTTCTCTTTCCAGGAATTCTGTCCCGTATAACACCCAGGGAAGTAAAACAGATCTCAAAGTGAAACGCGGCAGATTTCCTAAAGCACATCGAGACAAACTGGGCCAGGGAGGGAGTTGTGGATTAGTTTTTGGAGGAACTGATAAACAAACCATTTAAATGAACTGGGGAGGCATGGGGGCGATAAGGGGCAGGATACGAGGGATCTCGGGTCTATGCCGACACTTTATCAGAACCAGCACTGGCTTTCTGCTTCAGTACACGTGTACACACACACACACACACACCGCACCAGACGCTATATCTGTGTGTGACAAGTTTTCCACAGGATTTGTATAGGCTGGCTGCGCCTGGTAATCTACTGGGCCCTGTGTGTATTCGAGAGAGAAATCTACGATTTCAATTCCAACTGCATTTTACCTGCCGGTGAAAATTCAGAATTCTGCTCCAGTTAATAACTTCTATAGTACAAGTCTTAGTTGCCTCACGTCTGTGTACCCTGTATAAGATACGATTATTCAGTGTGGGACAGGAAAATGGGCGTGCGTCCAGGTGAAGAACCAGTCATTGTTAGTTCTCTGGAACTTGCATGGGTCACCTACATCTCTCTCTCTCCCTCTCTCTGCCTCTGTGGATATTTGCTTTCCTCTCCCCAACCTCCATTATTCTGATGTGGTGTGTGTCCCAGCAGAGCCTAGGGAGAGGGAGGCCCCAGGAGCAGGGCAGGAGGACCCGGGGGAGGGCTTCGGGAAGATCTACCCCACCACCCAGGCCTCTCCCCGGGGGCAGGAGGACAGCGAGGAAGACGAGGACCTGCCCTCTGACGTCATCTCCAGGAAGGATCTGGAGAGGGGACGTCTGTCGAGAGACGGTAAGGCAACACATGGAGATGGCTTTTTATTTGTTGATCTTCTTCCTGGGGTTCACACACAGAACGCACAGTCAAACAAACACGCGCGTGTTACCTTCTGTGAGGGCCAACCGATCATCTATCTTTTATCTTTTGTTGAGTTAGTTTTGTGTTCATACCTTTTTTTAAACGCATGAATTTATGATTCAATTGGTTCTTTCCAAAGGTAAATGGGTTCAGTGTACTTGTTAAAGGTAGGGATCAAAGAGAAGATCATTCAACTTTGAGATAAATTATTAAATCTTAATCAGCAGTTAGAGATGCACACAATTAATTGGCCTGCAGGGGTATAAGTCTTCGCTTATTCAAATATATATGAAGAAATACAATAAATACATTTTAATTAATCAGAAGCAACAGCTTTATTGAATTTATGACAGGGAAGAAAGTTACAGAAATGTCAAACATCGATATTTGCCAATTATGTTATATCTATCGGGATCGTCCAGTGATTTTTGTACCGGTGCTTCCCTACTGTTAAATCATCAGACGTGTTTGAAAGTGACTCAGTTGTTACCACCAGGTTGAAATAAAGTTTGAATTGCCATCATTTTGGTAGACGCACCTCTGTGATCCCTTTTGTAGACGGTTTTTGAAGTGAAACTAGGAGTGTGTGATGTTTTTTTTTTCTTATACTTTTTTTTCTTTTTTCTTTCAGAGATAAAAAGGATGTCTGTGTTTAAAAATTATGAACCGGGAGAGCCGACCTGCAGACTATACGTGAAGAACATAGGAAAGCAAGTTGAGGAGAAAGTAAGTCTTTGATACGACTGTATTTGGTTTCCAGTTCGTTTAATTTAATTTACGATACAAACCTTTTATTTTAGGGGTTAGGGTTCAATTTTACACCAAATTCTTAATAACCATTTTATCCCTCCAGTTTTATTTAATCTCATTTGCTCATGTTATTGTAACCCACACTCTAAAATAATATATTTTTTAATAAAAACATTTCAGTTTTCATTCTCTTTGATATTATTTCCTAGGACCTGAAGTACATCTATGGAAGATACATTGACCTCTCCTCGGAAGCAGAGAGAAACATGTACGTAGCCTCTATCCCTTCTCCTCTGTGGAGAGACAGCCACGGCCTGACACGGGTGCAGCAGCTCGTCACCCTGTACATGGGGGGGTCAGCCGGGATACTGACGCCTCCCCCGCTCTGCTCTCCGTCCCCAGGTTTGACATTGTGTTGATGAAGGAGGGCCGCATGAAAGGGCAAGCCTTCGTGGGGCTCCCCAGCGAGCGGAGCGCCGAGAGAGCCCTGAGGGACACCAACGGGTACGTCCTGTACGACAAGCCCCTCGTCGTGGTATCCTTTCAACCTACAAATGCACACGGGGACAGAGAGAAGACCTCAAATGAGAACACACTCGCTTTACAGGCACTTGGAAGGTGGCTGCTGTACTCTATGGTTTGAGTCCTTGTAGTGGAGCGCAACATTATGGTAATACTATGCAGAAAGGGATTCGTAGCCTGAAGTCTAAAACTGCTACGAAACCATCGTGACCCTACCACTTTTGACACGGGCGCAAGGCCTGATCTGTGCGAGTGGAACTGTCACTGTGTTTATGAATGAGTCGTACCAGACCTTGACCGGCACCCACAGCAGTTTGCCAGGTCTGCCAGACCCAAACCAGACGCCCCCGACCCCAAGAAGGGACCGAAGCGACGCTGAACAGGTGAGGAAACGCAGAGAAAGATTCCATTGACGTTTAGCATTGGTAAAATGGACGGTCTGATGTCAAACTAATGTAAAACGTATTATCGTTTGTTTAAGATATTGATGTCAAGTTGCGCCCTGATATTGTGGCCCAGCAGAACCGTTTGTATCCTTATTGCGAAATATCCTTTTAAAAGAACTGTGATTTCCATGAACCCAGCCTCACACTGAAAACATTTAACATCTCATTTGAGTTAGAATGCCAGTTAGCAGATTGCATATCGGTCTCAACAGTTCTGAGCTCTGTCACATACGGGATCTCACACCGTTTAGTAAATGTGCTCAGTCTTGCATATATTACACAGGATGCAGGTTTTATGTCTTTCTTTAATATCCTGCTCCCCTGACATCTAAGTGTTGCTGTGAAAGAAGGGTATTTTAGTGAAATATCTGTGAAGCGAACAGCTCTACATGATCTTCTCATCTGATTCGTAACCGCAGGTGACGATCGCTGACACTAAACTGAAGACTGTATGGAGTGTTTTTTTCTTTCTTTTTTTTAAAATAAATATTTGGTTCAATTAAAGAATGTCTCACAGTGTATTCACTAAGCAGCCTTAATTTTGCGTACACTTAATTAAAAACACCTTGAAGTGAAGGTAACCCTAAGAAGTAAGATGTGAGCGTGCAAAAACTCTAAACTTTAATAAGGGAAGAGAGGAAAATAAATATGCAGAACAAGAGTGCAGTCTGAGTTGAAGGCTACTGGCTTTCCACAGCCCTGTATCAGATGGTGGTGTTAACACAGTGAAAGTCCTGAGAACTTGGAGCAAACAAACGCTCAAACAAACGGCTGTCTGTGGGAAATACCAGACTGAAATGGCTTAGCTGTACCCTACATGTCTAGACTCAGGACTAACTGTTTGTTGTATGGTTATTGGAGCTAAAGCAGATTCTTTTTTTTACCATTCCACTGCTGCAATTAAATACATTTACTTACAATGTGACAATTTATTTTGTGTACTGATACTTGTGAGTTTTGAGAGGTATACAAAACGTTTTTTGATATACCCTAAATGTTTCTATTAAGAGTGTTAGCCTATACCACATTTCCCATAATGCTAGTTGTACAAGGGCAAAGGTTAGTTTTTGGCTGTGCTAATGTTTGCATTAGCATCATGCTGATGAATATATCCCAGACTCACATACTGACCTCCGAAGGGAGGTTTTCGGGACTCTGTTTGAGAAGGGTGGGAGGCTCTTTGCCGTTGGCCTTTTATGGGGAAATTGATTTAATAAGACGGGCTATCCGTCAACGAAGTGCGTTTTTCACTGGATTTACATGGATTTGAAAGTTTGCCGAACATGAAGGTGAGTCACACCGAACACTTTTTATTTAACGTTAGTTGACAGATATGTTCGAGTCTGCGTGTCAGGAGGAAGAAAACAGTTTAAAAACCTAACATGAACCCTATCGGCCTATCCATGGGCCATGGGCTATGTTTTTCGATGTTTAGCGTTAACTATTTATGCAGTGACAGATCATTCTGAACAATTGTGTTTTTAATGCCACCAGGTAAAAACTAAGTTGTGCCTTCTTGCTCTCGGTCTTGGCTTGAGCCTGCCCCATTATCACTTCCACACTAAATCGGGCAGCTCCACTATAGTTCATTTATTTGAGTGGCGCTGGAATGACATTGCTGAGGAATGCGAGCGATTCCTAGCCCCCAATGGATTCGATGGCGTGCAAGTAAGTATTTGGCAATGCAGATCTTCAGAAGAAGCATGCTGTAAAGTCAGGCCAAATTACAGTGACGTATTCATTATCTGAGTCGGATATCGCCTGCAAATAGCTCTCCTGTGTTCTGCCAGATCTCTCCACCGACTGAAAATGTGGTAGTGACTAACCCCTGGAGGCCATGGTGGGAGAGGTACCAGCCTGTCAGCTACAACCTGTGCTCCCGCTCTGGAACAGAGCAAGAGCTCCGTGATATGGTCTGCCGGTGCAACAATGTCGGGGTAACGGCCCCCTCCTCTGACTTTAAACCCAGGGAGTGCTACTAAATGTAAGGGCTACTGAAAAATTAGCTTCACAGTTGGTCAATTACGGTAATGCATCAAAATGTGTTTTGGGTTTGAGTTTTCTCAATGGTGTAGTGTCTTGGTGTAGTTTGTTACGAAAAGAAAATACGGTTTCAAATGGGAAATATTTTGTTTGTAGGTCGGCATCAAAAGGGAATTTACTATAACCACAGTAGTCATGTGAGTGCTGAAGTGATCTTACTCGCTCCTGCAGGTGAAGATCTATGCCGACGTAGTCATCAATCACATGTGTGCGTCTGGCGCGGGCGAGGGCGGGCGCTCGACCTGCGGCTCATACTTCAACGCCGGCACCCGGGAGTTCCCATCTGTGCCCTACTCCTTTTCCCACTTCAACGATGACAAATGCACGACCCGCAGTGGAAATATTGAGAGTTACCAAGACATTTATCAGGTATCATTTGAAGAAAAAGATGAGAGATAACCTCTTGTAAAAACCTGCTAGACATAGATGGAGAATGATGCATGCTCCACTCTCCCTGCACGAATTAGTTTCTCATCAAATACAAGCGGCAGAGATACCGCCCTAAACAATGAGCTGTATTTTTCGGACGTCCTAACAGGTGCGTAACTGTCGTCTGGTGGGGCTCCTTGACCTTGCTCAGGAAAAAGAGCATGTCCGTGATAGGATAGCAGGTTACCTGAACAAGCTGGTGGACATGGGGGTCGCAGGTTTTAGGGTGGATGCTTGTAAACATATGTGGCCGGAGGACCTCAAGGCCATATACGAACGCCTCCACAACCTCAACACGACATGGTTCCCTGTGGACTCTCGGCCTCTCATTTACCAAGAGGTGAGGGCCCTTCCTTGTTGTGATTTGAATTTCTTGCAAATGCTGTGGGAAAACCACTGGAAGGCGTAACTGCATCCACGCATGGGCTCTGCAGGTGATCGATGTGGGCGGAGAGCCGGTAACTGCGAGCCAGTACTCTGGGCTGGGCCTGGTTACGGAGTTCAAATACGGTGCCAAGCTCGGCTCCGTTATCCGAAAATGGAATGGAGGAAAACTGTGTGACCTCAAGTAAATCTCACCACAAGGACACATGTTGTCAAGCTCATTTCTGATTAGTCTTATTTTGGAATGAAAGGGAAAAACAAAGGGCTGCCATGTGGTCTAATGTCATTATTTGTCCTTTTTTTTGTTTTGTTTTTTACTTCAGAGTGGCAAAATGTTCAATATTAAACTAATGATATTGTGTTGAGAAGGATGTTCCGTTCTGTTATCTCAGGGCGTGGGGAGAACGATGTGGGCTGATGCCATCGGATGAAGCCCTGGTGTTTGTGGATAACCATGACAACCAGAGAGGGCACGGCGCTGGGGGCGACTCCATACTCACCTTCCGGGAAGCTAGGTAAAGGACCTTCTCTTCGTCCTCAGTTGTTTTCGCTGACTTGATACCTTGCCATGGACACGTACGGCTGTTTCAGATGCTGATTTGCTTTTGTACTATTGCTGAAATCGATCCTAAAATACTTTTCATAAGAGGAATTGTGAGAGGATGGCCCTTCCTTGCTTGCTTGCTCACCTCAGAATGTACAAAATGGCCACCGCGTTTATGCTGGCTCATCCCTACGGACGTGCCAGAGTGATGTCCAGCTACAGGTGGGATCGCTGCTGCAGTGCAGATGGAAAGGTACTGGAGGTCTGGTCACATGTAAACAGTTCACCCTAAAGTGTGACATGCCATTACAATCCACTCTGCCCTCATCCCCGTGTAATTACATTCCTCTCTTGACGTGATTAACACCTTATCATTACATTGCAATGACATTGTAATGACGGATCTGCCCCTGTCAGGACCAGAATGATTGGATGGGTCCTCCCAGTTTCCCTGACGGTTCCACCAAACCGGTTCCCATCCAATCCGACGGCAGCTGTGGGGACGGGTGGGTGTGTGAGCACAGATGGCGACCAATCAGGTGATGGATCATACCTGGAAAAGTCACACAGTGAAGCATTTTGACCTCGTTGATGTACACAGAGGTCAACCTAATCTGAAATGCGTTTTTTTTCGGATTCGGCTGTTGATACACACGTCTCACATCAGAAACATGGTGATGTTTCGTAACGTTGTGGATGGGGAGCCCCTTAGTAACTGGTGGGACAACGGAAGCAACCAGATTGCATTTGGACGAGGAGGCCACGGCTTCATAGCGATCAACAACGATAATTGGTGAGCACTTGGAACATCAACGCCCCAGAACTCACCCACATACAGATCTGCAACAAAATCACCAAGGCGGCATAACTTAGAGCAAAATAGTTCATATGTCTCTGATTTTCATGAAGGGGGGAAAAGAAAATCTCTTCAGACATTTTTATTAAAGGCCTCCAAATCCTATCGATCATTTACAGTCCACTGGATGTCATCCTGTTCACCGGCCTTCCGCGAGGAACCTACTGTGATGTCATCTCGGGTGAGAAGGATGGGTGCCGTTGCTCTGGGAGACAGGTGACAGTGGACGGAGAGGGAAGGGCCCTCTTCAACATCAGTCATCGTGACCGCGAGCCAATCATAGCCATCCACACAGGCTCTAGGTTATGATCTAACAACGACTGGCGTTTTCACTCTAGTTTTCACTCTAGATTTGCTCTATGTAGATGCTCCGATAACTAATGAGCAAACATCAAACTAACTACCGTATCCCTTAACCCAAACCTTACATTTTACATTGTCATTTCTAAATCTAAATGTAAGTGACATTTTCCGAGTACGAATAATTGTGTTATAGTGAATTGCTCTTGAACGTCTTTAGACTATCGAAGGATTCCTTGAAAGTAAAGTGTGACAGCTCACAACCACCATGGAATAACAAGACTGCATAATTCCGAGATGAGCAGCAATGCCCTGATGCAAGAAACAAGCATTAAGATAAATCGACAACAGATATGTCATAATGTTCCCTGCTAGATTGCTGTGGCTTAGTTGCCCAGTATGTAGGGGCAATGCACATACTGTTCCAGATTAATTATCCACTATAGTTATACAATAATAATGTGTTTTGTACTGTATGTCTCTATTGATATTCAGTGGGTTCAGAATAACATAAACCAGTCTCTTCGAATAAGTGTTTCCACCGACATTAGTGGATGTATTATGCATGTTAATATAGAACAGCTGTTATCATCCCCACCAGCCTCAAGCTTCTCAGAATCAGATGTTGGCACGTTTAAAAACCTTTGCATTTACCTTAATTAGGATTTATTTCTACCTACTGCGACGTGGTCATATGTAATGAAAAGGACTGTCACTATTTTGTCATGCAAAAAAAATTAAAGAATACAAAAATACAAATTCATAGATTTGATCTCTATTAACCCTTGTGTTATCTTCGGGTCATTCTGACCCATCAGTCATTGTGACCCACCGTCGTATTGCGACAGATTTACCTCCTACAAAAACAAAGTGAAGCATTTTCTTTTAACTGTCGGGCTGTCTCAGACCCCCCACATTGCAATGGTTAAAAGAAAATAATTTGTATTTGTTTTTGTATTGGGTAAAATTGGGTAAACACAACGGTGGTTCGATATGAACCTTTGGGTCATGTGACCCGAAGGCAGCACAAGGGTTAAAGTCGTCGAAAGCAATCCAACAAACCTTCCAGCTGACCAGGCAGGACAGTCTACCAGTCTACCTGTGTGAGGAGCGCTCAGTCACCGCATGTACTCACTCTGTCTTACTCACCCTTTTAGAGGGAATGTGTCAATTTCCTCGGTGTGCTTATTCATAATGGAGTCGGTGATGGCTTGACTATGCATAATGCATATGTTATACCTTTTTGAACCCTGAAAGTTTCATGAAGTTGTCTGAATGAGTAGCAATTAAAACTGATGTGAAGTCATTCATTTTAATAATTGATTTTTAATGTCTCAGTAAAGGATTACTGTACTACTACGCTCATCAGTTTTACTCCAGACAGAATCTGTTCAGTTGATGACTGCTGTTACTCAAAGAACATTCTGCTAATGCTATAACTCAGTGCCAACTAAAGACATCGGTCTCTAGGGGTCTCCCACATACAACATGGGTTTGCATATCTAGTACACCATACCTCAAAGACACCCTGTCATTAGATCGGTACACACTGTGCCACCCAAGCCGTGATATGAGAACACTACACATGTTCAGAGATCGGTCTTGACAGCGGCCCATTACATTGAGTCATGTTTTCACAAGCCTTGCTCTGAAACGCACCTTGCATCACCAACGCGCTCCTACCCAGACCGCACCGGGGGCCAACACGGGCCGTGTCCGCGTTGGCCGCTCGTCCCTCTCTCCCCTCTGTCTGAGGTCGTAGACTAAATCTCCGTTCCCTCGTATCCGTGGCAACCTTGCTCATTCCCCGTTGTAACATTAGCACGGCTGTAAAAGTATTTATGGCGGTACAAATGTGGACACTGCAATCGAAGGCGAATATATAAATCCTGCCTGTTGATTTCTCAGGGCCGTGTGATAAAGGGATGTGATCAGGACAGGGAAGGAAGTGTTCCCTTGGTGAACCCTTGTGACTAAAGCACAAGGACATACTTGTGTTTGTATTATGGCCACGCTGGCCTTCGTCTTTGTAAACGCTGGGTGGTAATCCATCTCAAACGGGGCGTGTATCATTAGACATCACCCATCTGGGATCTGACTCAGCAATGGTACAGAGAGGCCTCGTATTGAATTTTATTCATTCAACAGCATTAAAAGCTATCCTCTTTTCTTTTTCTTTTTAAACGCTGTTGTTCTCTTTGTGTCTGCAAAAACACGTATTTAAGGTCTTGTGGCACGGTCACGGTTAAATTGGAAATTCAAGTTGAATTGGGATAAGAAGGCTGGCAACAAATGTGGTTGTTTTTGTCTGTGTTTAAACGATAGAATGGGCCTCTCGTGTGTGATGCTTTTTTATGTACTTCTTCAATCGGTATGACATTGAGGGCGTATTAATTATAGGCCTAATTGTGTTTATAACGATGTGTGACCACCGGTAAAATGTCTTGATCAATACATTTACATTTAGTCATTTAGCAGACGCTCTTATCCAGAGCGACTTACAGTAAGTACAGGGACATTCCCCCGAGGAAAGTAGGGTGAAGTGCCTTGCCCAAGGACACAACGTCAGTTGGCACGACCAGGAATCGAACTGGCAACCTTCAGATTACCAGCCCAATTCCCTCACTGCTCAGCCACCTGACTCAATAGTATGCAGTGTTACGCAAACGTGATAACTGGAGCCAGGATATCTCTCTGTTCACCTGACGTAGCCAAGATTTGAGACTTTAAAGTGATTTTTCGGGACCTCCACAGAACTTGGCCCTTCCTTCAACCTTGTGCCGCTCTCGTGACGCGTTAGGAAAGGCATGCAGGCCTCGTCTCTAATAAGATTTATGGGGAGAAAGGAAGTCTGAGCGGGGTGATGTTTCCAGGGATTCCTGTCTTCAATATTGGCCAGGAAATCAATGTGTTGTGTAAACTTGGCTTTGTGGTGTGCAATCAGTGACGAGGGCAAAAGTAATCACTTAAATTGAAATAATCCAAAAGGTTTCCTCATGGTAGCAAAGTTAATAACAAAGGAGTCGCAAAGCCCGGCACATGGAGTTAGATGGTAATCCTTAAATCAAGAGTAATTATGACAAGGGTTCAAGAAAATAGTCGGCTAACCTTGAGGAATCATATCGCGGAAGAACTCTCATTAGTTACTTGAGTGGTCTCACCCCTCCACACGGGCAGCCTAGCCTACCAAATCGTAGGTGTGCAATTTGTGGGGAAAAATACCAGAGTTCCTTACGGCTTAATTCCGTTGCATTACAGTGCCAGGCGACTCCCCCTCAGCACCCATGAACTTTCTCATCAACAATTTGCTCAGTCATTTACATTAATCCGGTCTCGTCTCGAGTCATCCCCACGGCAACTCCTTTGTAATTTGGCAGTGGCGTCACTGCCTTGACAGGCAGTCGAGTGGCACTCCGTAATTAGCCATGAATATTAGCCGGGTGCCAACTCGGGTCATTTTCATCGAATGCTTTTTAATAGGAGACAGGCCATTTGCTGATACCTGTTCGTCACTGAATGTGAGAAGCGTGCGTGTGAGCACACTCCCAATGAGCCGCCATATAAATCCTAGGTCTTTGCCGTTTTATTATTTAGGAGATGGCTCAGACTGGGGGAGCCAGTCGTGCATTACTTTGGGCTGGTGAGTGGTTGTGTTTTCTGCCGAAGAGCCTTAACTCTTTCCGGTGGGAAACAGGGTTGTTCTTCGGCTCAAGGTCTGCCTGTCTCTCATTCCTCAGCTCGCCTGGTTCATTGTCTAAATCTCGAATAATCGCCCGTGTTTATGAGAGGTCGAATGGATCGATTTTTAGGGCCTTCGCTTTCTTGTGGTGCTCAACCGTCTGCAGCTTCGAGGTCTAATTACAATTTGTTTTGCTTTATGATATTGAGAATGAATTCCTTTTCCCTGGTTGTCAGTTATACCCCTGGAATATCATTACAGAGTTTTGTACAATCGGTGAAGACAATCAATACGGTACTATCTACCTTGAAATAACCTGTATTTTACAACCAAGGTATAAACGTGGCTCTCCACACTTATCAAAGACCAATACAGAAATCGGCAAATGCAAGTCGCATTGAATACCGAACCCCATCGATAATAACTAGTTTCCATTGTATATCCTCTTTCGACGCGGTATCAAACCTGCCATTCCTGTCATGACCCACTGACGCACGCGGCTGTTAGGCCCATCCGTGGCGATTGTGGGGACTTTCTGACGAGCTGATGGACACTTCCGCCCCCCTCCCTGATCCCCCCCCCCTGACATCAGAGAGCTGACCCCCTGTTACCCCCTGTCCAGAGTGTTTGATAGGGGGGGGTGCGCTGGCTCGCCCCGGCGCCACGGCGGGGCTCGCTCGGGGCTCCGCGCTGCAGTGGGTCCCAGCGTGATGCGCCATAATGACCTGTCAGAAAGCTGGGCCTGATGCCAGCGCTGGAACAGGGATAATCCATAGGGGCCGTGGGACCTAATGAATTCTAACAGGAGCCGGCAAGCCCTCAGGGCCACTGATACCGTGTAATCTATCCCCCTCCCTCTCGCATCAAAACAGACGGCGAATATAGAGCCGGCCACTGATAAAAAGGCCCATCCTCAAACCTGAGCTTTGAGAGATTGTTGTTTTTTCTCATGTTTAGTTCGAATGAATGTTCTCGTGGTGGATCCAATGCATTTTCAACCGAGGATGATAGCGCAGCGGGTAATAAGTTCTGACTGGGCCTCGGTGTTTAGAGTCTTGGCAGATGAGGAAGTCGATCAATCACTCTGATGGCTTCATGTGTCACTCACTGAATGAATTCAAGCCCTCACAATGGCGTCTCATCTCCACTGAGCTTTCACAGGATCTGTCAAACGTGTCAAAACCCCGTCTTCCTGTCTCCTCCCCACGTCCCAGTGTTTTCACACACCTGCCAAATTCCCCCCTTTTGATGGGATCACAGGCCTCCCCTGCCAAGTAATGAACTTGTCCCTGCCTATTAGTTTTTAGCGAGAACATAAGGAGACTAGACCGCTCCTTTTTAGGGGTGTAGAGCAAGGGGAGGGGTAGATCAGTGTCATCCTGCACCGCCGAGTGTCAACGTAAATAATATAGCCATCTGCCGTGACAGTGCCGTCCACAACTGTCAGAAGGAAGTCCCCAGTGAGTATTGAGCCATTGTCTGGAGGACTGACATGTCTGGAAGCTTCACTCTTTGCGTGGCCCACCGGCATTGAAAGTGAGCCCAAACTCTCTCTCGTTTTCGCGGTCCCTCTCCGCCGGTCTCCTGAGGAGTCTTTCCAAGCGGTCCACCGCTCAACGGTGACAGGCCCCTCTGACGGCACCTGCTCACAGCCACGCCCGCGCCAGGCCTGTGGATGTTCTCAATGATGCCTCCTCTAATGGGGTTCAGAGGCCCGCCGCACACAGCATCCTGCCAAAACCATCCACCTGATTGATTGTTAGCTGTACAGGTTGTGTTTCTCTTCGGAAGTTTCCCCCCGATTTTACTTATGCTGAAGGGGTTGCACGAATGTTACTGAGGTGAAGTAACGAGTGGGCTGGGGACTGGATTTGTAAGCATCGACTGAAGCTGAAGGACAAACACCCAACAGAAGGATTCACAGGTTTAATTTTTTTAGGCATGTATGAGGGAGTCAGATGGCTGAGCGGTGAGGGAGTCGGGCTAGTAATCTGAAGGTTGCCAGTTCGATTCCCAGCCGTGCCAAATGACATTGTGTCCTTGGGCAAGGCACTTCACCCTACTTGCTTCCGGGGGAATGTCCCTGTACTTACTGTAAGTCGCTCTGGATAAGCGCGTCTGCTAAATGACTAAATGTAAATGTAATGTAGGCGAACCTCTGTCAGTCTATTTATTTCTCTCTAGCCCCTCTCCTCTTCCTGTCTCACTATCATCCTCCCCTCTTTCCCGCGTCTCACGTACCACTCCATCACCATGGCGACGGTGGGTTCTCAATAAAACACCTTCAGCAACACGAACATTGGAAGACCTTGCATTCCGTCGCTGGGGCAGAGGGGTGGGAACGCAAGGATGGACAGGTACTGAAGACGAAGATCAAACAACAATAACCGACTCTCAAAACACAAACCCTCCCTCCCCCGATAAAAGGGTGGAAAGTAGTTTGACATTTACAGACTCGACGTCTGAGGACTTTGGAGCAAGCGGAGGACAGTGCACCAGCCTCAAAGAAGTCCACTCACCCCGCCTCAACACATTGCACCTGCTCAATTATTTAGCCCTCCTCCGTGGCAAGGGCCTGAGCCACATTGGAAGCTGTACCTCCCGATGACAACTCTGGCTGTCACTGGAGCTGACCAGACACTCCGCTCCTTCCTGCCTGAGAGACGCCTGCGGGCAAATCAGAAAGGAAATGTCATTACAGCACCGCGTACGGTGCATGTCATATGTAGCGATTCATCTCAGCTCTGGATAAGAGCATCTGCTAAATGACTAAATGTAAATCTCTCTCTTCGCAGGACTGTGCTTGTGTGTGTGTGTATGGGTTTGTGTGAGCGTGTGTGTGGTGTGTGTGTGCTTGTGTGTGTGTGTGAGGGTGTCTGTGAGCAGGTTTGTGTGTGAGTATGTGTGTGTGTGTGTGTACATGTCACATCAGTAATGCATTAGGCCCACAGTGTTGGATGGTCCCTCGGACACGAGGGAATAAACAGGCTCTTAACACCAACTTTGGGGTGAAGAGACCTTTTCCACTGTCTGTCTCACTCACTAAGTACAGTCGCTCTCAGTTAACACACATACACACACACGCATGCACACACACATGTGCATGCATTCGCGTTACACAGAAGCACACAATTTGTACACACTCTTTATGGGTTAGTCACAGATTTCAGTGGCTTACTGTTCACATCTTTTCTGAGTGTGAAGCACTCGAGGGAAGTCCTTTCACTTACCATGAATATGGGGCCATAGGAAA
Organism: Osmerus eperlanus; assembly: GCF_963692335.1. Lineage (NCBI taxonomy): Eukaryota > Metazoa > Chordata > Actinopteri > Osmeriformes > Osmeridae > Osmerus > Osmerus eperlanus. Next base: position 6,501,639 of record NC_085032.1, on the reverse strand, counting down.
CCGCAGGGTGTGTATGCTCAGTAAACAGAACCGTCTGGCACAGAATTCAGGTTCTGAACATCAAACTGACTGATCCCCGATGCGGAAAACATTCAGTCGAAAGGAACGACTTCGCTTCTAAATATAATCCGGAATGTTATCCCTGTAATTGAGGACGTGGATTTTTGTGGAAGCGGTTTGCATCCATCAAAATATTGTCCTTCCGTCCTGCATGTCACCTGAACAAACATCCTCCTGAAAGCCGTGCCGCAGCAAGGAACCAACTGTCTCGGTGCCACCAGAGGGCAATGTTGAAGCAAATAAGATCCCTCCTGTCTCAGTGGTAACAAGCATGTGTTAACCATGGTTCTGGTTTCATAATTAGGGGTTAGACGCCCTTTCGCCGGAGTTAGCTAGCGACGACCGCCTGAGCGCTAAGGTCTCCTTTTTCCCAGGCCTGCTTTCTGTTTGGTCTGGGTTATGAGCTTTGGGAGGATGCCTGGAGACTAACTCTGTGTGTGTGTGCGTGTCTGCGTGTGTGTGTGCGTGTGTGCATTTCTTTTTGAGTTTACGTCATAACACACCCATAGTCTCCACCGAGCCGGACCGCGTTCACACTGTGAAATCCGCCCTCAATTTCATGAATAGATGTATGCAAATGCCTCTGGAGTTATTAATCTGAGTGTCACATGGATTATGCAAATGAGGAAGGGGAGGAAGAAGAGGAGAGGTCGGAGAGAGCGAGAGCCCGGACGTCTTGAGATCTGATGGCGTCCGGCACAAACACCACAGAAGGTACGACGACCAGGCGGATGTTTGTTCCCCAGCGCTGAACACGTTACCATGGCTCTGTTCTCCTGTGTCCTGTTAGACACGCTGCGGGGTCTGCTTCCCCATCGAAATGGCGGCCTACATCCATCATCTACTTTAGCTCACCCCGTGTCGGTGTCACTGTGTCAGCTAGACCTAAGTCTGTGTTCTCACGCTGATATATGTATATCCAATGTTCGTATGTAAATATGTGAAAATTCCTACGGCACTGATCCCCCCCCCCCCAAACACTACCCTTAACCCAAGGGTCTCTCTCTCCTGCTCTGCGTCAAATTTCATACTGTGAGACGATTTAATCACACCAACCCATGTGACGAATGCCCCTGTGAGCGTCATGAATAATACCCCTCCACCTCCCCATGATCCCTCCAACCCCTTCCTCCCGCCCCGCCCCGCTGCCCTGCCCGAGTAAGCACCTCCAGAAGTCCTCCTGAGCCCCTCTCCCCTGGCCCATAATGCACCTGTGCAGACCATACAGATTGGAATCAGAATACATGTAGAAAGCTCAACTACCTCTGGCCATTCATTCCTTCCTGTCTGCTCCATTATTGGCAGGTTTCTGGCCCCCGATGTGAAGGGCGAACGAATGCATTTCTGCAGATGACTGGAAGGCAAGGAAAGATTGAATTCTCACCGCTGTGTGCGGAAGGGGAGGGGAAAGGGGGGAGCCTCCAGAAATAGGCAGTGATAGATGAGGTACATGGAGCAAGACAGCCAGCCCTGCTCTCAAGCCAGGCTGAATCAGGCAACCTGTCTGCCACCTAAACGCCTCTCGCTCTCTCTCTCTTTCTTTCTGCTTCTTCCTCTTCTTCGCGCGCTCATTATCCCTCTCTCTGTGTCTCTCGCTCTCTCTGCTTACAACACAATCTATTTGTTACTGCTTACCAGCCACAACACACTTTAGTCATTAGGAGATTGGGTTTTATATCACTGCTTAATGAGCACACATTCTGGCTAAACATTTTTGCTCCGTTGCTAAAGGTGAGCCAGACGGTTTCTTCTCCATTTCCCACCTACCACAATCTATTAAGAGCGCATGTTTTCAATCCTGATTCTGGTTCAGTTTTTAGTCTATTTCCAATCAGTGTACCTTTTAACGCGTTCAATGCGTGTTTGTGATGAGATGCAAACTGGCAGCTCACAAAGTGCTCAGCAACAAAACTGAAAGATGCACTTTCTTCCTGGGACTTGTTCAGATTGTTTCGCTGGAATTGCAGTTGTTGCTTCGTTAGCTGTCTCTTGCTTTGTTAGACCCCAATACGAGACACCGCAACACACACAGACAGCTGCTATGTTGTTGCGTGTTCCCATTAGAATTCACCCACAAGTACCTTTCCTGGGAACGGTTAAGTTGCCAATCAGCGGCCACAGGGACCCAGGGGAGAACCACCTCCTGGCTCCAGTGAGCAAGGCCATAGGCCAGACTGTGACAGGTATTTCCTGACAACCCGGCTCAACCTGTAGTCTAGCAGCGCCTATACGCCCGCTGGAAAAAGGGGAATGTTGTTTATCTTGGGTTAGGGTTAGAGGGGTGGGCAGCACTCTCGTGTTTATTCCTCGTTGGTTTCGTGGTTTGATAAATGCATGTGACCCTTAAAAACAACAGAAGTCCCATCTGAGGGCAGATATCACTGGGCTGTGACATTCTGGGGAGCAGAAATGGCTTCTAGCTAAGATGAGTGAATGACTGACAGAGACGAGAGAGCAGCCACCTGAAAAAGGCAGGAGAGCAAATCAGACAAATCAAATCGCCGTAAGCAGGCAAAGCCAAAGGCCAGGAAGAAATACAGATAAGGAAGATGCATGAAAATACATCCATTTGGATGTTTGATGTTGGATTTGGATTGAGGTTCTCATGCTGACATCAACAAAGGTTAGATGGAATGCAATCAGCCGTGCCACCGATCAGCTTGATCATTCAACAGGAGTTCAGGAAGCTCCCAACTGTGCACACTGCCCTGAGAGTGGAACGAGAGTGAGGGGAACCCTTTTAAACTCTATAGCAATCACCCTAACCTATGCCCATGCCATACCTAACCTAAACATGCCTCTGCAGACCTTTATTGTCTCTCTCTGTGCCCGTTCCCCCCCCCCCCCCAGCCTGCTGTATATAGCTCAAAATAACTGTATATCCTCTATAAAGCAACACAATTTGTCCTTTTGAGTGTGGAAAAAAATGGAGGTCTCCTTCCATGTTTCCCCCTCAATCATGCAGCACACAAACTGTTTACGAGTGCCCAGTATAAACCCACAGGAGTCCTCCAGAGCACCAACCAGGACAGACACATCTCCCCCGCGCCGCCATGGGGATATGAAGCACACTCATCCAGTCCTGGCTAATTTTCACCTAACAACTAAACCGCAGAGGTAGAATTGACATGGCACCCAGAGTGGCTCCCCTTAAACATACATCTCCTCCGATGACAACTCATCAAGGATTGCATATTTAATCAGGGTAACTGAATGCTTTACAAACAGTCTCTGGGAATTTTAATGAGAGGACCTAATTAGCCAATCGTGAAGTCGTAATCACTTCAGAAACAAATTAAGCTGAGGGTATTTTAGCAGAGTAATGAACTGCTATGGTCTGCCCAGCCACCCTCCTCCACTGAGCTGTCATGTTCAAAGTGGAGCGATGAATAGCTCTCGCTTTGCTCTCAACCTCTGCTCCTGTGCTGTATGGGTAAATATGAAACGCTTAATCTAGACGCGCACCAATGAGCCGGCCTCCAGACTGACTCCAGTGTCTGCGTGTGTGTGTGTGAGCGAGCGAGAGAGAGAGAGCAAGAGAGAGAGCGAGAGAGAGAGCAAGAGCAATTGGGGAGGGAGGGAGACGGAGAAAGGGGAGGGAGAAAGAGTGGGAGAGAGTGTGTGCACAGCCATCCGTGTTCATGTCTCTGTTGATAAATGCAGGGCCCCTTCCCTCCATTCATCCTCGCTGTGTGTGACCCGCGGTCTCATTATCAGATGAACACTTTGAAATCAGGCTTTCTGGGACGTTTTGAAGAAGATATGACTGAGAGTAAAAGCAGGAGGACAAGAAGGAGGAGAAAGAGGAAGGGGGGGGGAGGGATGTTCACCAGACACGCTCTCCGGAGAAACGAGGCAACACGAAAAGCCGACCATACTTCTCTCGAGCTTGTTAAACTGGAGAGCAGCACATCTCCACGCTGCTTGGCCGGGCATTATTGACACCTCCCAGAAGTGTTGCAGAATGGAAAGAAAACAGTGGCACAGTCGTTCTGTCAGCGAATACTCCGGCAGTTTGACCGGGGAACATGTCAACGCGTCGTCCTAACAGCCACACATACTGTTAAAAGGCGAAGAAGCTGGAAGATAACATATTCATTTATGGACCAGGAGGGGAAAGAAATGGTCGTATTTCGCTGTCGCTAACAGACTGTGAGCCATACTACAATGAGCGTTTGTGTTGCTGTCCAGAAAGCGTTGAGATGATGGAGGGCAGTGGGCGTTCACACACACAAATGTGGCTCCTGTTGATGTGGGGGCCTCCCTGGAAGGGCTTTACCCAGCATCCTTCACTTCTAAGTACAACACATTCCAAGACATGCTTTCATTGGCTGCTGCTGAATTGAGCTCTGTAGTTATCACATCCTGTTATTATCCCGCGTGGTGTAGGACCATAGCTAGAAGCTGGAGCTTCTCAAGGGCTTTCACAGGCTTTGATGGCGCTTTGCGAAAACGGATATGATACCGGCCTGCAGGATGGGGCCACCCATTGATCATGGCGTCACAGCCGTAGCCATAGCGATAAAGCGAAAAGGATGTTTGTTTTTTCAATGCATCCAAACCCTTTTCGAAATGTTGAGCGAATCGGCATTTGGCCACAGCTGAATCTGTTGTTCCTCTTGTGCAGGGGGGGACACAGACGTGAATACAGTACACAGACGCACACTCACAAGATAATTTGATGTCGCTAGGATTTATTTATTTCGGCACTCACCACCGACAGCACCATTATAGTGTAGATGATAATCAATCTCAAATCAATTAGGCCTTAATTGCTGAGTCAATGCGAGAGGGTGGTTAAATATTGATAAGTGTCTAAAAGGCCCATCAGGCTGTATTGACAGGTGGGGGAGACAGAGAGCGTTGGCGCAACTGGGGGGTGTGGTGGTGGGGGGGGGGTGATGGAGAGATGGCTTAGGGCCTTGGTTCATATTCTCACTCCGGCTGAACACACTGTTGATCAATGGAGACTCAGCCCCTCACTCTCTCTCTCTCTCTCTCTGTCTCTCTCTCTCTCTCTTCCTCTTCTTCCAACGAGCTCGCCTGCAAACTGAGCCGTGGGCCTGTATCTATGTGCAGTATTGCACCTGCACATCCCGGCTTCCTGTACATCCTTCCAATGCCAGAGCACTGTCTTTTCCACGGTACATATTTGTTATTGGGGCCACCGCTGTCCTTGTCTCCGTAGGGAGAACACAGGCAGAGCTGAGCTGAAAGTATAGCTCCGGCTGGAGACATAAATAAATAACACTTGTCCTTTTTCTAAGAAAGCCACCAAGCTCACACAGACCACTAGAGTCCAATTCAACATCACACGGCTAGAATCCCATTTTCTGGATTTTACTTGGACAGACCTTTGTCCTTTAGTATGCACACTGTATGCCCCAATCATGCTGTTTCACTGTGTCACAGTAAATCTCCCATTCGTCAAGATGAGAGACGAGCAAGGACTTACAGCGATCATTCATCCTAATTATGAGGCCAGCTAAACATGCTGCGTTGGTTTTACGGCAGCAGCAAACGACACAGATTGTCTTTGCTGATAGCGCCGAGTTCCTGACACTCTCAATCAGCATGATTGATGGGCTTTCTGGACACTCCCCCGGCTCTGATTGGCACGTTGAGGAGAAGGGAGGAGAGAAGCTATGTCAGGTCTTGTGACAGTTAGCTGACTATCTTAAATGGGGCCTTTGGCTCTGTAGTTGAGTCATTGTCAGATATTTCTCATTTGTTACCTAAAGCTACACGAGACAAATCCACATCCATTAAAGTTTACCGCTTTTCTTGATTTTTTCCACGGTGTCAAATCCATCAAGGTAATGTGGCTTGCAGCACCCGTTGTCCCTGGCGATAAATCAGTTGCATTTTCAATAGGATATTGTGCTCAAAACAGCAAATGGGTTGTCTACATTGCTCAAGGTATTCAAGGCTGTCACTCAATAGTCGATTAGACCTCAAAGCAATCTATCTTTTAGGCAATTTTTGGAGCGACAGATGACTCTATCTGTGTATGTCTCCCACAGGTAGGCTACAGAATAGTATTAGCCGTTGCATTGCGCCATTAGCCTGTGGGTTATGTAAATCCTACCTTGTTAAATCACAAGTCAAGGCGCACTGAGACTGTCGGGTCGGTGTGGTTTTTAGGCCACTATTTTACTGGTCATCTGACGGGACGCAATTTTACCCCAGAGCAGTGCCGAAGAATGACAAGAGCAGCTTCTCTTTATCCTCCTCCACAATTGATTTTATCGTCCTGAAATAATCATACATTTAAGAAACTAAGAGACTAGCACGTTTGCTTTAAATGTGTGATGTAACAGACTGGCTTGGGGTTCAATTCAACTCGTCTGAAAATAGGCTAGTTACCAAAGTCTGTTGTGTGGTGCATGTGAGGTGCAAAGGCATACGTTCTCCAGAATCCTGTTATGCTTCCGTTAAACCTTAGAAGTTAACATCCTTAGCCAGTGTTTGTGTTTTACAGTGTTGTCTTTTGTGTTAGATAGATAATAACATTGTATATACTATCTGTCTACCGCTCTATCTCTCTCTCTCCGTCCGTCTGTCCTCCATAAACATTATTTAATAATCATGCACTAAAAAGACTATTTAATCCTAAAAGATGGATGATCTAGGATCTCTTTGATGTTTGTTAATTCAATATGTATGGAACCTGGGGGCACCTCTGGTAGAGATTCGAGTCTTGATAAAAATAAAACTTTGGGATGCCAGCACTGTGTTGGCTCACTAATATGTAATAATATTTTCTTTGAACTTCTCAAAGGAACATGAGGGCATGCTGAACTGTTGAACAATATGTAAATATGAGAGAGTGTATCCAAAGCAAAGACATTTCAAGTCTTATAAAAGAAACATTTTTCATGAAGACATGTTTTTTTTCCTTGCTGGTCTCCGGGTCAATTGACTGTTAGTGTGTTTATATAAACAAAAATATAGTTTCCTTATGTTTTTTCTCAGTCTGATTAGCCATTTTTCCCCCAGCAGACTAGGCTTCCGCACGCATTCCAACGTATGGACACAACGGTCTAGAGGAGATCAGGAGGAGAGGAGGTGATGGTGAAGGAACCTATAGCAGATTGACTCCCAGATGTCTGGCCATGGAGGTACAGCTCTCATTAACCCACCAAGTCCCCCTGGGATCACTATTATCTCCTCAAAATACCCACAAGCCCTTGATCTCGTCAACACATTTTTGACATTGCCAAGGATGCCAAGTAAAAGTGACTAAAATAGGGAACTGTTTACCCTATGTTGGCTGTAGTTACTATTACCACATAGTTAAACCTGTAGCACCAACAGTGTAGTTATTGTACATTGGTTTTAAGCAACCTTTCCCTCGTGTTTTGTCACTATTTTGATTCAGTTAAGTCCGTTTTCCAAAGGTCCCTTTCAACCTCCATTACATCCATACTTGGGCAGACCTCCACCTGAAATTACATTTGAAAACACTAAAACGGAATAAGGAAAACCCACAACTTCGTAGATGTGTCCGAGTGAAGCAAAGCCGGCTTCTCCTCACGGTCATCCGGCATACTTGTTTCGAGTTTACGAGTCCCTGTGCACAAACGCGTAAAACCTCATCAGACGTAAGGCCCGGCGTCATGCCGATTATCGATAATTACTGAGCGGCTCCTGTACGATACCTAATGGCTGAACTGCTAGACGATACCCTGTGGCACCCCTGATACCATCTTCATGCTGTAATGAGACTAACAGATAAATCTAGTGATTACCCTGTTCTGTCAGCCAGCCATGGAGAGCCAGTTAGTGTGATTGGGAGTTAACAGGTTACGTCTCGATGTAGATGAAAGCCAACGTGCGCTCCATGTGGTCACCGCTCACATGCGACGTTGGGGCGTGTGAGGGCCGGGGGGGGGGGGGGGGTAGAGAGAGAGAGAGAGAGAGAGAGAGAGAGTGAGAGAGTGAGAGAGTGAGAGAGTGAGAGAGTGAGAGTGAGAGAGAGAGAGAGAGAGAGAGAGAGAGGAAAGGAGTAATGGCGAGTGGGAGGGATCGAGCTGCTAATGAAACAGCCGCTGCAGGTTTCCTGTAACTGCCATTATTCAGCATCGGAGGCACTGAGTCAGGGCGTTGTCAACGCTCCGTCAATGGAGCACTCAGACACAAGACCCTGTTCTTAATGATAGGTCTGCTAAAGGACATGATGGGCATTGGGGTTTGAATCTTGGCAAGCTGATAGGGAGCCAGGAACACTGACGCCCCTTCTCCATCCCCTTAACCCTTGTGTTATCTTCGGGTCATTCTGACCCATCAGTCATTGTGACCCACCGTTGTATTGCGACAACTTTACCGCATACAAAAACAAAGTGAAGCATTTTCTTTTAACCGTTGGGCTGTCTCAGACCCCCCACATTGCGAAGGTTAAAAGAAAATTATTTTTATTTGTTTTTGTATTGGGTAAAATTGGGTAAACACAACGATGGTTCGTTATGAACCTTTGGGTCATGTGACCCGAAGGCAGCACGAGGGTTAAGCAAAGGCTGGTCTCGTCGAGATTTCGTCCCTCTGTTCCCTCTGCTGTGGTCTCAAGGCACCTGATCACGGATCAATCACTCTCTGAAGTTGAACGTCTTGAAATTAGTCGTAATTATAGGAAACATGTCCAACACGATGCTTGTATAAACACTTTACAGAAATGACATGGTCCAGCCCCATACTGCAAGCAAATTGTTCCGGAAAATGTCCTAGAGAGTGTGAGTAATTCCCACCCTGTGTAATTCAAGCCCTGCTCACAGCACCCCATACAGCCCCACCAGCCTATTAGGAACTTTTCCATATATATGACCAAATATGGAACCTCATTATAAAAGTTGAATAGAGTCTTACCAGAAGTCACTGACACACAATATTCCTGAACCTGAAGCGGAGAAATGCTAAATACACCATGTAATCCGTAGGATGAATCCATTTGTTCAGAGGGATACAAATAAGTAACACAAATTCACATGGACATTCATCGATATGCTTGTCGCGCAGACCTCTGAGACGAGTCATAAGACAGAAGACGAGTGCATATCAGGAAATGAGGATGAATGAATATTCATGAGTCGGATGTTTAAGGCTGACAATCACTAATGATACATGGACATCAGGCATGACTTGGCACTTCGCTGGCACTGAGACAAATCCAGTCAGCTGTGTGCAGAGGAGGGCCATAGGTGACCATATGCTGTGTACGAGTCGGACAGCACGCTGTCTCCTGGACACGCTCTCATTCCACACACTCACGATTTCATCGGAATGAATAATAAGGTGAAGCAAGCGGACACTTGTGAGGGTTGAATATTCAGTGGAAATGTTAATGCCTCGTTTTATGAAAATGAGGCGAGAAGCCAAGAGCATGCCGACACACAAACACCTGTTGGCTTTCGTTGTTTTCACCACAAATTGGGAGTGATTTGAATGCTGGGAAATGGGACGTTTGACTTGTGCCAGGATTGGAGGAGCAGTGATGCCGTAGTCTAAAACGCTTCAATGAAATACACACAGCATGTGTGCTTTGCCCTTGTCGGTTGCCTGAGCTCATGGAGTGTTATTCTCCCTAAATGTAATCTGATCATGTCCGTATTGAGGACACATCAGACCGGTACTAAATGAATACACTGGCCTACATTTTGGAACTAATTGTGGAAGAGAAAAGGGATTCTTCCTCTCTGCCAGAGAAGTCAAAGTCTGTCACATCAAATATTTAAAAAGCTGTTTTTTTCCCCCCAACCGATATGTCATCTATATATAGACTTCGTTTGTTTCAGTCTCTCCAATCAGGATAAATTGTACAGGTCCTGGGTATATTTTCTGCGAGAAGATATGATGAACAGAGACAATGGTGGATGTCCTTCCTGAAATATTCAATTACTTCCTGAATCACAGTCACCATTTTGGAATGTAAAAGCAACTCTAGATCAGAGCTTTGTTTGAATTTTACGAGATTAAAAAGATGGCCATTTAAACACATTTTGCATTTGTTCGGTGACTCACAGAAAGCAACCCAGGGATACTTTTGGAGGAGCGAATATTACAAATACCTGTAGGAGATATAAAAGGATTACGCCTGAAGCAACAGTGTGCTGAGGTAATCAACACCTCGATTCAAGGGGGAATATGTTGCTTCGGCAGATCAAGAAAGGTGTCAGGTAAAGTCCCAACTGAGAAAAAGAGAAATCATATTGAAAGGCTGCTTGTCTCTCCCCTGCATACCCCACGTTTCCCTCGGAAACGCTGCCGTGCTTCACGGTCGTGTTCCAAGCCTCGGCTCTGTCCGCTTCTCCCAAGTCGGAAGCCACCACCCCTCGTCTGCTTTGTGGCAGAGATTATTGGAACGTTTCTTATTTTGATCTTTCCTGGAGTGCCTGTGTGTGTCTGGTGGCACACCTTCAAAGGTGTCTTCCAGCTTTGATGAGTCACGCTCCTCTTCCTTATGGATCAATAAGGCCAAGGCCAAGGCGGGCTCAAAGGGAAGGCTGGCCAAACCCTTCACTTGAACTGGTGGTCAATTCCACAAGGATGTCGAGTCCATCCCTGAGACTGGAAACACTGACATGAGATCTGTTTCAAAAGACACGTAATAATATGCAGCTCAAGGTTTGAAATATTGGACGCCGGAATATCTGTTTGACCGGGTTGACCTAGATTAAAGTTTGTCATAGAAGGGTTGACTTTTATGAAGTTCCATACCAATATTCTAGTGCTGCAAGATGTTTTGTTTCCTTGTTGGACGGTTACCAAGCAACCTGCCAGCAACCAATCGCAGCAAACGGTCCAGTCATGTGTTAGTTGGAGAAACCTCAGTCAGCCTGCCAAAGATATCTCCACAGGCATCCACCACCAGGTAACACCTCTCCTCCACCTAATTGCGCCTCGCGGTTAAGAGTGATTTCCTCCCACCCAGGTGGAGCCATGGCTGGAGCGCTTTAACCAGAGCCCAGCCGCCTGCACAGACAAGTGAACATTAGGCTTTAATAAATTCTGAGGCTGACCAGCCTCAAAGGTAAGCGGCACGTTTGCGAGGACCGCTTCGTACCCACACGTCCACGGCGCTTTAATGAGCGACGCCAGTGGGAGGAAAAAGGAAAAATGTCTCTTCCAGGAGAAGTAGCTGCAGCTGGATCTGAAAACAAAGACACCTGGTACACATCAACACGTTACAGTCACTGTCGACAGCCCCCCCCCTCCCCCCCTGCCTCTGTGGTGACATTGATCAGGGGGAACATTTCCTGCCTCCCCATGAGCATGGTGGCCGTGTTTGTGATAGCGGGGGGCAGTGGGGGGAACAGAGATGTTCCGCACCATGTGGAGTGTACGTCCACCTCCTGCTGAGTCCACTTAACACTGTGTGTGTGTGTGTGTCCCACCGCACAACACAGCAGGAGGGGTAGCTTCTCCGTGTTGGAGCGACAGAGGTTTGCTTGGGTGTATGCAGACACACGTGGCCCATGTGACAGTCCAGATACAACCGAAGCATCAGAATCCAGCCCAGCTACATAACAACATAACCAACTGCACTCTGCTCCCTAGGGCCAGGGTGGAGAGATCAACGTTCGCCAGCAACCCCGGGTCCCGAACAACAGTGTTCAATCTAAATGGGATTAAACTGGAAGACATTTAGACTTTACCTCATCCAGGCAGCATGTCCTTTTCTAGAAAGGTCTGGAATCGCTAAGAACACTCCTGGTGTGTGTGTGTGTGTGTGTATGCCCTCAACTACGTCGGAAATCCAAGGATACAAGCCCTATTTGCAGACATCAATAGTTTAAAAAGACGCACACATGGATGTAGGATGTGCACACACCCACACTTACAAGTTCATTTATTCTGTGTCAGAGATAGTGCTGTTGATGTGATGGGCCACAATGCAATTTAGAGACAATTAAAAGGTAATGAATGTGCTGAAATGAAACCTGTGCCTGGAGGACGCTTGCTGCAAGTGGTAGAAAGATTATATATTCCTGTGTGTGTGTGGTCCATCTGTGTGTGTGTGCGTGATGCATCCCTGTGTGTGTGTGTGTGTGTGTGTGTGTGCATTTTGCTGGAGGCCAGAGGAATAGATGACTCAAATAACAAAAGAGAGTTCAGGAGCAATCATGATAAGGGTCAGCTAACAACAGCTCCTCCATAGTAAAAAGGCTTCACAGCACTGCGCCCATTCTCTGAAATATATGGGTGTATGCAGATTTGCCCAGGCACAGGCCCAGTCCATTTAAGTCAGTGCCTTAAATGGAAATAGACAAGAGCCATGTACCCGATGATCATCTTTTATACCTTGATTATCAACAATATACTTAATGGTCTGATTTATTTCCACTCCTCGTAGAAAATGAGTCCACTGTGGGATCGGCATGAAATTAAGCTCAGTTAGGAATTCGGTATGTGTGCTATCACTGCTAGACAGTTAGTGACCCTTTCATCCTTATCTTGACAGCACACAACAGACTATTCAACGCACTGTGCCAAATTCATTTTTCAACAAATTACCTTCTCAAGCAGAAACGTTTTTTAGATGCCCCCCCACCCCCCCCCCCCCCGCCCTCCGAAACAATCAATTAAAGCTTTCAGCAAACAGGAGGAAGTTAGCATCCACTCGATCGAAGTTTGAGAGGAAACTGTCACTATTTCAGTTGAGAATGTTGCACTTTTCAAAAGGTAATCTTTATTGGATGATTATGTTGGTGATTTAGGCCAAGTGTGGAGGACTCTGAGGGGTAGCAAACAGCTTTAGCAAAAACCCAATAAAAGATAGAAAATAAACGAATATCGTCTAGCTTGCAGTACAGTAATATTGTATTTGGAAAGGAACTAATTGTAGGCACACCTCGATGTGTGAATGAAAGTTTCAGTGTCTGAGGAATTGACGCTGCCCTTGCATAATGCTTTGAATGAACAAAGCAGTATGGGGCGGCTGTGGCTCAGGGGGTAGAGAGGGTTGTCTGTTAATCGCAAGGTTGGCGGTTCGATCCCCGACTCCTCCTAGGTCATGTGCCGAAGTATCCTTGAGCAAGACTCTGAACCCCAAGTTGCTCCCGATTGGCAGGCCGGCGCCTTGCATGGTAGCTCGCTGCCGTCGGTATGTGTGAGTGAGAGTATGAATGGGTGAATGAGAGGCAAACATTGTAAAGCGCTTTGAGTGCCGCTAAGGTAGAAAAGCGCTATATAAATGCAGTCCATTTAGTATGAAATGGTAGTGAAAAGAAAAATGTTATTCCATTTCTTTCATCACTCACTTAGAGACTGGATTGCCATTTGAAGTGATGTGGATCAGAATGTCTATAGGTCTTTATTTCCAAACATACGACCGATAAGAGGAAGTGCTGTATATCATCATAAAACAGGCATTATCGAGGCACTTCAAATTTTTTATACACCTTAAATCCCCCTAACCTTATAAACCTCTCCAGGTATTACATTCTAATAGCCTTCCTAGCTCTTTTAATTAGTGAGGAATCCTTGTTGTGGTTGGCAGATGGCAAAATCCTCTTTCTTTTGTTAAAGTCACACTAATTAGAATTCTGCGAGGGTTCTCTTCCTTCCAGAATACCTAATAAGGAGACCCTGCTTAGCGGAGTAATGGAAACCCTGATGCCTTGACAACGGCTGCCTCACCTTGAAACTTTGGAGCTTCAAAATAGACACCAGTCAATTTCCCCCGCTGACCTTTGCAGCTTTGCAGAGGATGTTTGAGAATTCGCACAGTCTTTCACGATGAAAGAGACGGCCATTTTGGATTGACACGATCCTCTTTGCGAGCCTTTACATGCCATCTTGACTTCAACAGGCTGGTGCGAAGGAATACAAAGTCCTTTAGTATTCTCATTGAAAAGACTTTGCTATTCGAGCAATAACTTCATTTCACTACATGTCTTTCTCTGCATCATCGTATTAGCTGTGCACCAAATACAATCTGCATTCCAACAAATATTGGATTCTGTATATCAGGTTCTTGTCTTGGGAAAATAATAATATTTATAAATCACCTTTCCGTTAGTGCCAATCGATTGCAGTTCTATAACTGCTTTTCCTACTGTGCCGCTGGCAGAAGGCTTCACTGAAGCGAACTGCCAGCATGGTGAGGTTCTTCACCAAATTTGACAAAAGGAGCAAACTTTGGTCAAATGGAACAGGACAAGATTCATTTCTTTTTTGAAGTTTTGTCTAACCACCAGAATAAAAGACTCCAAAGTCTGTGATTCACTGTGGTCAGACTGATGTGCAGCAGCTGTAACATCATTCAAGGGGTGCAATATGGACATAATTAGAAAGAATAATGTACCACTTAATTCAATTTACTTTTTCGAATAGAATTAATAATAGTTGCCCGGTGGAATTTTACACCTTGTTCATTTTCATAAATCTTTTTAATGGAGTTCAGTCCCCTGTTGGTTCTAAATGTCATACCTTGAACTCAGATGCATGGCATGTTTCTCTCAAACCAATTAATCTTTGGGATGAACTCTCCCCCCCCCCCCCCCCCCCATAACATCCTGCCTATTATAGTCTAGCCCCTATCCACCCAAAGTGAACTCTATGATAGCCTCATCAAACAACAATCACAAAAGCCATCTTGTGTTGGTTGTACTTGATACACAGTGTTGAAAAAGTAATGGACGCATAACAGACTCATCTTCACTAAGTTTTTGGCTCCTCGTCAAGTTCCCCCAAAGATCTTTTCCTGAAGTCTGTCCTCATACAAACAACCTTGTATCCTAAATGACCATTTACTTCTCTTCTTGGGGTTGCCGTGACGCACCGTTGTTAACCAGCACCGTCAACATGCAAAGCCGAGGTCACCGAATGACCGTGTTTAACGTCTGGATCGTTGAAAAGCATCAAAAAGCTCGGGAGAGAGAGGTGAGCCCAGTCTCCGTTTTCCCACCACATCTCCATGCAGCCTGGAATTCAAATGTGTGTGGATAATGAGAGCATTAAGGACGACGTCTCGTCTTCAAGCACCACTCAGACTTCCTCCTGAGCCCATTCATTTTGAGGTAATTAAGTCACAGGTTGATACGAGAAGGGGGCGTGACCAAAGACATTATGAAAAAAAAAATGCAACATGCTCCTTTAGCCCTCTCTGACCCGTTTGGATTTGTTTTTGTCTTTTAGACAAATTAACCGTTATAATGAGAGGCCATGCAAAGCAAGTCCGCCCTGGCGTGGCCCTGCTTCAGCCACGATAAATCGCCCCGGCCTTCACCGCATCCGTCATATTGATTTTTCTTTAATGGTATGCACAAGAAAGTAATTTCCTTGTCTACGCGTTGTCAGGGGTGACTAATCAGATTTTCGAGAGACGACTAATTCTACACCTACAAGGAAATGCTGGTGCTAAAGATACCGGCCTTCTAAGTGACACAGGCATGACTGGATAGGCCACAGTTTCAATCTCTATCCCTGTGCCAGGTTAGAATACTAATATGCGGTCTCTCTCTTTCTCTCAGTCAGTTTGTGGTGTTCAGGGTTTCATCCCACCTCAAACAAACTAAAGTGTTTGTAGAGCCACATGTTGGTCTGTCCCACAGGGATTCTGTAAAGAAACACAATCACTAATCTCCATTTGATATCCAAATGTAAGGATGTGACATTCAGTCCAATCTGGTATCCACTCATGTATTTCAGTAAATCCCCATTGGACATACAACAGTTTGTGGATTGTTTTATGGACTTGCATATGGCAGTTATAAAATATTCAACCAAAGGAGATTGAAATCAGAACGTCCAATACATTTTCAGTTTTAAACTTGAACGCAAATCCGAATCAACTGATTAATATTTCACGTCCGCCATTTGCAAAATGCCATTCAAACTAGCATCCACAACACAATCGATGCTAGCCTCTCATTTGAGATCTATCTCTGCTGTGAGGACAGGAGGGAAGAGATATGGATGGGGGTCAGGCAGTTTAGGGCTTATGTGGTTTCAGACTGGGGTTGGTTCCACAATAAAAACTCATTGATCAGGGGACTGATAGCGCATACAGGCTTTGGTCTCGGCAGCTGTGGCCAAGGCCTTTGGGGTCCTGATCTTCGGAGCCAGCCGGCGACCTTTCAGACCAGTCTCATCCCAGCTATTGATAGCCCAACAGCTAGAGTTACCACCCCACTGGGATTGTTTTCAATAACTGGCCTTGTGTGTATGGTATTACTGTGACCGGGCGCAGGAAGTCTTGAGGGATGTATGTAGAGGGTGACCAGTGTACATGAATCATTAAGAAGGTAAGCCTGGTTCAAACTGAAAACAATTGTCTTATTTGTCATGTTGTTTTTGCTTCCCAACCGGATCATTATTATCCAGACAGTCAAAGGAACACGAGCTCGAAGCACAACTTTGTGTTTGTAAGGTAGTGTGTCATCGTCGAATGACTTGGGGGTACAAAGTCGAATTAATAAGGCGTACAAATATGTCACTAAAGCTAAATGTTGATTTAAAAGAACGGAAAATAAAGAAATAACAGTGTGTTAAAGTGATAGAGAGAGAGAGCATTTCATTGACCCTGGCACTCTTTTCACCAATCCACCTCTGTTTGTATACTGGTACAATTTACGCTGTTATCTCCACAATAAATATAAAACAGAAGCAATTATCCACTTCAAGAGCAAATGCAAAGCTTTGTGTCAGATCCAACTGAAGGCTTTGATGAAAATGTCTTTAAAGATAATTTCTTCGAAATAATTGAATTGTAAACCACAAACATTCTTATCAATTCTATTTGTTACAGATGTAGCAATTTGATTGCAACAACTAACTTCCAAATGTACTCATCAGCTTAAATCAGAAGCAGAAAAGAATCGCGTTCCACATCTAGGTATTCCAGTGTATCAATGTGCTGTGTATTGTAATTCCAACTATTTATTTTGAAAGTAACCAACATTTGTAATTACTTTTTATTATCAAAGGTGACCAAATAATTTCTCTCCAATTAACATGAAAGAAAATGACTTTCGGAAACGTAAAAAAATAAAAAAATAACTTAAAATTAAATTCAAAGTTACAGCACAATACAGTATTTGACTTTGGAAGGAAATCGTAAATGACAATATGTGAAAATGCTTCTGCTCCTTACTCTGTGCAATATGAAGTACGAACAGTTATAATAACAACACTTGCCCTACAACAACAACAACAATAATGTTTCAACAAATGGTGCATTTTGTCAGTCCCTTAGCTGACAGGTTTAACACTGAACACAAGGAGAGCTGACAACTAAAGTACTCCTCCAAAAATGGTTGTGTCTTAATAGGTTTAGCTGTTCCTATTTCCCCCATGCGCCACCCACCTCCAAACTCAGAACAGAAACCAGCTCTCTGTCACTCTCTCATCCAACTGTCTATCGCTATCTCTCTCTGTAGCCCTCCCTAGTTATTTCTCTCTATCTATCTCTCTTTCTCTCTCTCTATCTCTCTCTCTCTCTCCAAAGCATTCCCTTGAAATACACAAATTCAACACTGCCAACGGCATAAACAATTATCAATCACCTTTAATCCCGTGTTACGCCAAAATAAGAGCCTCTGATGCAGTTTGCGGTTTAATACTGGCATGTTTATGACTAATACATTTTACTTGGCAAACAGAGTTTGAAAACGCAATGCATGGAGGAAATTATATTTGAGTTTCAATCAATTACATGGGCTGTGTCGCTTGGCACAAATAACAATTTGTTATGAAGGCCATTACTGTCTTTCCACATTCGTTATGTCTAAACATTAAATTCTGACCTTAATCATTGTTTAGACACGGATGTTCTGGCTTCCATGCCGTCAGCTCAAAGCACATGAAACATAAAACACGTCACTGTATACATACAAACAGCCCAGCCATGATTCATAATATAATGTTAACAGAATATATCCGTTATGAAATTCACTGACTCTGACAGTGAAGCGCAGGTCCAGAAAAGAGGATCGGCTGGGATATCTCTATCCAGGCACAATTATCGATTAGTTCAGCACCTTTAATAGCTCTGAAGCGCTTCCATCTGATTACATGATAAGATCTGATATTGATCCTCTTTCAGTCAGCCATCTTGCGGTACTTGAGGCGTGTCAAACTTCTTCTTTTTTTCGGCATAGTCGGATCATTGACCCTGTTTTCATACGGCACGGTTGTGGAAAACGTTCAAACCACAGGTACATCTCCATTTTGCCCATGAGAAAAACCTCATGCATGTTGTTGACAGAGTTTGAGTGCAGAGTATGTATCCACAAAGAATGTGCCACACATCCCAAAACAAAAAAACACCAAAGGACTGTAGTTTTGTCACAACGGGTGGTGAAAACTCAAAGTTTGCCCCCTCCAACCTTCCTCAGGGCATCCAGACAGCAGCCCAGACTTCCCCTCGTCTGACTGTTTATTTTCAGGTAATTTGAGAAACACTGCAAACAAAACGATTACACTCTGTGGACCTGTGTGATTCCTACCTGAGGGTATTTGTTTAGCATGCATATTGTTTTGTTTGTGCATACCATATGCACTCATACATAATGCAGAGATACTTTGCCCAATACCACAATGATGAAGACATCCAAACCCAGAATCAAGGCCCACTCATCCTTCTCTCCAATAAGAGATTCCTGGAGACAAACGCATGCTAAATGGGCAGACTTTAATTAGCAAGCTTTGTATGCAAGCCAAAACAACAGATTGGCTGGTGGTTCTTTCATGTCATAATGTTGCCATAGAAACCATAGGGGAAGGACAGAACGTTTGAGTTGTGGGTAATTCGACATAACTGCCGAGTTATATCGAGAGAGAACACTTTCAAACTGACTTTTGAAAGTGTGAGAAGTTGCTTTAGGCAGAAGAAACTTCTGGACACTGATTCTTTATGTTTGTTTTTTGTGATCTTCCATCAGCCCCTGCAACACCAATTAGTTTGTTTGTGGCTTTTAAACTCGCTAATTCACCAAGTCATTGATGCGAGCGATTGAGTGTCCACACTGGTTTACACATCTTTAATTAGGATTTCTCCTATAATCATAACTAATGTAAGCAGAGTGAGAGCAGTTGTGATTTTCAATCGAGAACAACAAAACAAAAACAAGCAGCTGTCGTTCTGCTAATGTAAAAGCCCGTAGCTCAATCAATGCATTGGAAAACCTGGGAAAAACTTGAGTGGAAAAGCACCTGATTGGAGTTGTGTTGATAACAGGTGATTAATTGTTTTGTGTAGGACAAATAATGCTGTTAGTGAAGCCTTCACAGTAAGAACTCCTTTCTAATTTGATGTGACTGTGCAGTCTCAACGCTCGGGAATACAACTTTGTTGAATTCTAAACCCCTTGAGAATGTGGAGGTGGGGGGACTTAGGGAGAGAGAAGGGGGGTAGCTTAAATGTAATTTCAAATACTGTTCATATTCAGCATCCAATTTGATTTACATATCCCTTTGCATAAGCAATGTGACAAAGGGCTCCACATGCGCCCATAGAACTGCACCTAAACCTACCTAAACTCTCAAGGAAGACAAGGAAAATGTCCCAGGAAAACTAATGGAGAAAATACTTCTGGGTCATGTTAAATGGAAGCAGACCTCTGTTTTAGCCTGTTCTGTCATTCAAACTGTATGAGACCCCCATCAGTCTCTGTCTCTGAGGTTAAGGACTGCACAGGGAGGCTGTGGGTCCTCTACTAGGGAAATAATCGATGTTTTATGAAACGTGATTACTCCTATTCAAGTGTTCCTAAAACTTAAAAACGTACTTAAAAAAAACACACACAACACCAAAACGATTTGACAGTCACTGCGCTTGGATGAATTGTTCCCAACAGACGCTATTAGTGAAATTAGGTGCAGAGTGCCTCGTTCAACCTTTACTTGACCCCGTTTAGGAAAAGAATGCACCTGTCAATAGCGGTTTTCACGGGCCTGTTCTCTCAGACGTTTCCTCCTTTAAACAAGAAGAAAAAGAGACTTTCACGGAATCTCTCACGGTCTGGCCCAGGTGAGACGTCGACACGTGGCACAACAAAAGCGTTTTCTTTGTTCACCATAATGGCGACTTATTGATTCCGCTGAGTTGTGGGTACATTAAGATCATCTTTGAAGCCAAGACCTTATTTCAGGAGTAGTTAGGGTTATATTGAGGTGTACTATTCCTGGCAGGCCACAAAGGAAGAAATACAACCAATTTATAACCAAAAAGTTCAAACTCTTCTTATGTCTACACGACCGCCATAAAATGTGTCCTGCCACAACTGCCAATCAATTATTTAATCTATTTCAGAACATATCAGGTGTACTTATTTTTTATCCTTATATAGAAGAAGACAATGAGTTTCCCCAACAACTCTAAATGCTGGACAGAGTCTCATTGAAGTACATGGCGACGTGCAAGTCCAAATTAGCAAGGGAAATGAGCATGTCTCGTAATGAATCTGGGACCTGGCTGGGTTCAAGGAGGAACACCTGACACATTGGTTCTGTGTGATCAGAGGGCCCAACACTTCCTTTAATCAACAGAGCTCGTTGGAAGGTATTCCAGGGGCATCCGTCTCACCTGCAAGCAACACTGGGTGGCAGACGCTTTGCATATCAGACCTGTTGGATCAATATGTTATTAAAGAACAACCTCTCGAAGGCATGTCAATTAATTCATCTCTGTCAGCTCTCCCCTGCCCGCTGCCAGGGAGCTGGGGGCCTCCTAGGACGAAGCGTGTGGACGACTCACAACCAGAGTTTCTCAAGGGTTTTCTCAACGACCTTCGCTGGGAGATTGGATGGATTACTTGTGAGGAGAAGCCTAATGTTTTCAACAGCTGTAGGGTCAAAGGTAGGATTCCTTCATAGAAACGTTGCTTTTAAAAATGCTGGGGTGCCTAAACAAACTTTTTTTTTGTGTCTAAGATGGATTTAAGATTTGAATTGTATGACTGGATATGATAAATGTCTCCCTCAGTAGCTGAAACTGATTTTTCAGGGTTGAGGGGTGTCTGCGAAAGTCTAGCTTTTGACAAGACTTGGCTAGCGTGGACACTTCCAAATGCCCTAGACAGACACTGTCTGACACCTTGAGGATGAACTGCAGTCAAACAGGTTTGACGTTTGTCCGTTGCCATAGTCACTTGCAGTTCACAGAAGCCACTCTTACTGCCACCCTGTTCCGTGGGCCTGTCATTTCTTGATGTGTTTACGCAAACATAAAACACAGACTTTTCCCCACCTTCCACGGGTGGCTCTGTGTTGAGAGTCGGAGATCCTTTTGCCATGTTTTTAGATGTAAAAATAGGATGATGTTTCAAAAAGGAAATTGGACAGTAGTTTTGGGGGATCGCAAAGCCATCGGCCCCCGACGTGATCCTGATGAATGGAAAGCTCTTACAGCGTAGAGCTTTTCCTTTGCACTGCTACAATCAGCCGACTCCAGCCTCTCACCGTCACCTCAATACATTGGCACATGGTTAGTTATCTACCTTCAATGACTCCACAGTTCATACTTCTGATTACAAGGGGGAAATCGCTCAATGAAATGAGTCCTTTGTGGAAAAAACTGCTCTTTAAATGGGGTAGCTACATCTGTGGATGTCCGGGTAGTGACACACTTCAATTTCTCGGCGGACATCTGGAGCAATCTTCGCCGTAACGACCGATGACAAAGATGGAGAGAATATTGCTTAAATGTGGGAGGGATAGATTTCCTGCCTGCCCTGTCTTGCAAATCGAGAGAGATATGATGGATGGAGTAATACCTTTCCTGGCCCCTCTCATCTTTGGGAGGGGAGCGTGTGTGTGTAGTTTGATTCACTTACAGTCTATGGCTGTGGGGTTATATCCCAGGCTCACCACACTTGGCTGTGATGCTGTTCAATGGTACTACATCATCGCCAAGGATGTCTTCAGCAGGATGATTTGACTCCTCTGCCCTTCTGAGCTCGAGTTTCCAACTGCTTAGATGTTTTCTCTGGCTGTTTCTGCAATTCTGCGTCACTGGGGCAGACGATGACTTATTCGCGCTTGGCGCTCATCAAGCGGAGAAGTTAAGCAATATCAATCTTCAAAGAGAGGACAATATATGAGACGGAGACGGCCCATCAGACTGTGAAACAACAGAGACCGTAAACAGTCTACGCACCTTTACCTGAGCGAGAGAGAAGGGAGAGCAGGTCGTTCTGTACCCGCTAAGTGAGAAAGACAGGATGGGGGTGGTAGCCAATCAGAGAGGGGAAAAAAAGATACATTGACACATGCAAGGGACAGACACCAGCCAGACAAGGGGAAGCCATTGATCGCTCGGTGACAGAGTTTTGTCTTAACATGATCCACTGAAGACCCCCCCGCCTAACGACCACCCAAGGACCGTGTCAGCGCTGGCGTGCAGCAGTAAACTTGGCCTCCGAGAAGATCATTAAACGCAAGCCACTCGTGAGGCGCAATGATACGGTTGCCGGGCAGTGTGTTGAGAGACAGTCTATTAACTTGCCAAACCAATGAAAAAGACCACTCGGCAAAATGTTAGCTTTCAAAAGGGACCCTTGTTGCAAATGTGTTAGCTTGAGCGACAAAAAGACTGCAAGCCTTTGACCGAGTTTGTCAAACGGAATGCTAGGATTTAAGGAAGTTTGTACAGTGCCCTCCAAAAGCATTGGAACAGTGAGGCCAATTCCTTTATTTTTGCTGTAGACTGGAAACATTTGGGCTTGACATCAAATGATGAATGTGAGACCAGAGATCAACATTTCAGCTTTTATTTCCAGGTACTTACATCTGGATCTGATGCACACCGTATAGCACCTTTTGATCAAACCCACCCATTTGTCATGTGAGCAAAAGTATTGGAACAGATAGACTTAAAATATATTTAAGTGAATAAGACTTAATATTTTGTTGCAAATCCTTTGCTTTCAATAACTGCTGCAAGTCTGTGACCCAATGACATCACCAAACTTTTGCCTTCTTTTATGATGCTTTCCCAGGCTTTCACCACAGCCTCTTTCAGTTGTTGTTTGCTTTGTGGGGTACCTCCCTTTAGTCTCCTCTTAAGCAGGTAAAATCCATGCTCTATAAGGTTTAAGTCTGGAGATTGACTTGGCAAGACAAAAACCTTCCATTTCTTGCCCCTGATGAGCTCCTTTGTTGTTTCGGCAGTGTGTTTTGGGTCGTTATCTTGCTGCATGATGAAGGCTCTGCCCATCAGCTTGGTTGCATTTTTCCTTAAATTGCCAGACAAAATGTTTCTGTAGATTTCAGAGTTCATTTTGCGGCCGCCATCATGTGTTACATCACCAATGAAGATTAATGAGCCCGTCCCAGAAGAAGCCATGCAAGCCCAAGCCATGACATTACCTCCACCGTGTTTCACAGATGAGCTTGTATGTTTGGGATCATGAGCAGATCCTTTCTTTC
Organism: Osmerus eperlanus; assembly: GCF_963692335.1. NCBI lineage: Eukaryota > Metazoa > Chordata > Actinopteri > Osmeriformes > Osmeridae > Osmerus > Osmerus eperlanus. Next base: position 6,478,215 of record NC_085032.1, on the reverse strand, counting down.
TCCAAAATGTAGCCTTTCCATCACTCTGGTAAAAAAAGTGAATCTTTGACTCATCAGTCCATAAAACTTTGTCCCAGAAATGTTGAGGTTCATCTCTGTACTTTTTGGCAAATTCCAGCCTGGCCTTCCTATTCTTCTTGCTAATGAGTGGTTTGCATCTTCTGGTGTAGCCCTTGTACTTTTGTTCATGAAGTCTTCTGCGAACAGTAGATAGTGATACCTTCACTCCTGCCCTCTGGAGGTTGTTTCTGATGTCACTAACAGTTGTTTTAGGGTCTTTCTTTACAGCTCTCACAATGTTTCTGTCATCAACTGCTGATGTTTTCCTTGGTCTACCTGTTCGGCGTCTGTTACTTAGTGCACCAGTAGTTTCTTTCTTCTTCAGGACATTACAAATGGTTGTACTGGCTATGGCCAATGTTTGTGCAATGGCTCTGATTGATTTTCCATCTTCTTTCAGATTCACAATTGCTTGTTTTTCACCCATAGACAGCTCTCTGGTTTTCATGTCGTTCTCACCTCTGAATACAGTCTTCACAGGCAAAACCTATCCTACCCAATCTGAACCTGAGAGTAGACATTCAGTGCTATTTATTGTTTGAATAGTGTATGTACTAGGACACACCTGGGCAACAAAACACACCTGTCAGTCACATGTTCCATTACTTTTGCTCACATGACAAATGGGTGTGTTTGAACAAAAGGTGCTATTTTCTAAGTTGTGCGTCAGATCCAGATGTAAATACCTGGAAATACAAGCTGAAATGTTGATCTCTGGTCTCACATTCATCGTTTGATGTCAAGCCCAACAGTTTTCAGTCTACAGCAAAAATAAAGGAATTGGCCTCACTGTTCCAATACTTTTGGAGGGAACTTTGTATGTGTTCCTTTCGTCCTCCTTCTCTCTTAACCGGAGCTCATGTCCAGCCTTCCTTACGCTATGTTATGGACAACTTTTACAGATGCATTTTGCCAAGAGCACATTGTTCTCTGGCTTTAAACAAACAACTCTTGCAGAAAGTCTATAAAGTCTAAAATATATATATACCTTTTCCACTTTGCCTGTCGATGTAGCACATAGTACATCCCAGATTGCTGTCTCCCTGCCTCTAAAAGCAACCGTCTTACCAAATACTCTGCCTCCAATTGTACCCCGCAGAGGCTGCGATATATAGTCAGTGCACGCATCTGTTGTTGTGGTGAGATATCAACAACTCCATGAGTTCAACGTGAGTGAAAAAGGCAGGAAAAGAAGCCTTAAATGTGATGTACCGTACACTGAGCTCTGTGAAGTACGAAATGTAAAGAGCCTTACTTAGCCTCTGAGGTTTTAGCACTTTGCTAGCACGTTACATGCCAAGCTCTGCACCTTCCCGCTTCCATCACGGGCACTGCACGGCCTCCTCTGTCCTCACACTTCCAGAGCCGGCACTCTCGGGTCAGTTTAAAGACGTTTGTTAAGGAGGTGATTGAGTCATTGATTCTTTCTCGTTCCTGCCTCCTTTGCGCTCTTCCCGCCCCTCCTGTCCTCCTCTCCCCTCCTCCCCCTCCTGTCCCTCTCTCCCCTGCCTCCTCTCGTCCCTCCCTCCTCCTCTCTTCTCTCCTCCTCTCCTTTTTTCCCCATGCCCTTTTTCCCTCTCCTACACCTTCCTCTTCTGCTCGCCCCTCTCTAAATTCCCTCTGCTCCTCCCCTCTTCTTCTCCTCCCCCCTTCTATTTCCTCTCCAGTCCCCCCTCGCCTCCCCTCTTCTCCCTTCTCCTCTGCCAGTGTCACTTATTTTAGCTCGAGAGCATCTTAATCATCCGGCTTCCAGGGCCATTCAACATTTTTTTTCTTTCTTCCTCTCTCCCTCCTCCCCCTTCTCTTCTTCCACGCTAACCCCCCCCCCCCCCCCCCGCCCTGTCTCGTTGCGGCTGCTCCGAGCACCTCCCCGGCCAGACTACCAGCCCTCTCGGGACGCTGCTTCCTCTTAATATGCAGAGCGCCTCTCCTTCCAATCAGTACTTCTGAAAGGTTGTTACTAACTGTCCCGTAGGACCAGAACAAATCCTGAATGCATACAAGGCCCTTCGGCCGCCGTGCAGGTGCGTAACCACTCTTAAGCATCTCAGCGTGTTTTCCTCGTGTCTCCACCAAGATTCAATTGGGATATAATGACTCTGAAATGGAAATACAGACAATTCGTCCTGGCTTTATTGCCACGGTTGGTAGAACTTTACTGTGTTTAACAAGACCGGCAACTTTCCTTTGTTGACTGGTGCATTACCACCGGGTGATGAAATGGCTATTATTGCACATTTTGTAATCTCAAAAAAATGTCGCCATAAGGTGTGTAAAACCTTTTACACACTTGTCAATAAAATATTGTTCAATTATAATGTACAGTGCGTCCATACATCCCAAATGTGCTTTTGTTTATCAAGTTTCCAATTTCACCATAAAGTATAATCGATACAACGTAAACCTCCGTGAACACACAGACCATCCTCATCCGCACCAGCCTCATCAACAGCAAGAAGCCCAGCCACTGCCACACACGCCGTAATGAGCGGACCAGCGCTGAGAATAGCTTGGTTATTTAACAACAGGAAGTGGTGCGAATGCGAAAGGCGTTCCATATGTTGTGCTTAACAGCCAGTGAAATCCTCGGAGTTGGGCTGAAACAGCTGACAGCGCTGGTGTTCACCCTCGGCTTTCCCCAGAACAGCAGAGGCAGGCAATAATCTAACTATAATTAAGGGGTATAAACCATGTCACACTGCCATTAGACCAAATAGCTGGCAACCAATCAACTATGACATTAATGGTAGAAATGAACTAGAGCTTTATAAATCAGCTTTGTTGTAATAAGGGAAATCTATTTTAAGATTTCCTTTTTTTCCCTTCAAGATCCCTTCCCCCCATCCCCCCACCAACCCCCCTTTCTATTTGGTTTCCTGGGAATAGCCTGCACCTCTCTATTGCTTTGTCATTCTAAATAAGTCATGCTCCATTATGTGGCCAGTATTCCGGGTTTCTACCCAGAGCTCTGTGCTCCATAAACACACACACATGCACACACACACCTTAGCAGGTGGCTTAGCTGTCTCTAACACAGCATGGCGATGAAGATTGATAGGCATAACCCTAGCATTTCTCCAGTTGATACGGGGCACCCCACTGCTTTTTGTAAATAGTATTTCTAAGATCCAATTCAGCTGATTTCTTTGCTACACCCAGGCATTTTACATTTGTTTAGGTTCTTGAAGACATTTTCTGGCCTTGTGCGTTTGGCACATTATTTTGTCAGGTCACCACACACATGCAAGAGCAAGGTGTTATAATGCATAAACAATACTCAACCTCTTTTATATAGTGTATGTCTTACACTTGATGTTGTACTGTACTAAGATATGCAGTTTATTTGTATGTGCTTTTATTCCGTGTTTGAAGTCATTCTGTCCTTTTCCTGTGAAACCCAATAGTAAATGGGCTGGATGACGGTGTAGAAATCCTGGCTTGGATCTCTTTTCCAACACATTAGCATTGCTGAACACACTATGTGGATACAACTCTGTCTCTTATGTTGTTGAAACAAAAGGTAACTGTGAATCGTGACTGCTTTCAGCCACGATTCACGTGACTGAATCATCAATAACAGGAGTTTCACGTGTTATTGTCTTTATCTTAGCATTACTGTTAGACGTGTTCTAATGGAAAAGGCCAGAGGAAAGCTATTATTTAATCTCGTCGTAATATGGACATAATCTCAGAAGAAATGTTCACATGCATCCTTTTTATTCCCTCTGGAATAGTTTATTAGAAAACAGCGGTACTGATAAATGGATGTGGTTTTGGCAGGACTCTTCTTTATAATGGGTTTGTTGGAAAGAGACATAGATGTTTTACTCAGCGTATTATCATAACGTATATCAATGTTAATGGAAGGTATGGACCTCACCCAATATATTTAAATACAGTACACGTATATAGGACCAATATAAGCTAAAGTAAAATACTTGATATGCCAAACATTTTCAAGAGTATAAAATTGCTGGTGATGTAGTCTACTGCGTCTTTGGTTTATGTCAATGAGTGACCTGTTATTGTTTACAAAAAAAGTTGGTTTCACGTCGAATGTTTTTGAAGGACGTACATTCACTGAAAAACTGTCCTTTCACTTCAGAACTGAGACATTTCCCCATGAAGACCAGCTCGTCTGTAAACATACTTAGGCTTTATTGATTTTGACAGAACCAAAGACTGGGTTATAGAAAAGGTCAGGGTCTGGTAATAACAAAAAGGTTTCAAAGTAAAGGACAGTACTACTCAAAGCTATATCATTCATTTAAGGCTGTCTAGACACATCAGACCATCTCTCATTGCATTTATGTTAAGGTAATTGGTAAATATGATTTAATTGAATTTCTAATGTGATATGATGCAACTTAACCTTTAATGAGAGATTGTTCCTCCATCATGTGAGACCGAAAGGGATTTCCTGATAATAGAATTGGTTTTGATATCATTTCTACATGATGGCATCACAGTTATTTATTCTCCTGAGATCTGATAATATGTTTGTGTCGCTTAAATTTACCCATACACTTACTGCAAATGAGAGAGAGTTATAGAGAGACAGTTGGAGAGAGAGAGAGTTATAGAGAGACAGTGGGAGAGAGAGAGAGAGAGAGAGAGAGAGAGAGAGAGAGAGAGAGAGAGAGAGAGAGAGAGAGAGAGAGAGAGAGAGAGAGAGAGAGAGAGAGAGAGAGAGAGAGAGAGAGAGAGAGAAAAGATGGAGACCCACAGAGTTGTAGTTTATCCTAGCGACCTATCGGATTTACTAACCTACATCAAATCCTAACATTATTCCAGCAGCAGGCATTTCTTGATTGAGTATCGACGCTATGCAATTACACTCTTGGCCACTGATTGACTTCTTGTTAGACAATGTCTGCTGAAGGATTCACTGAGCTGATTCCAAGTAAATGTCTTGGTGCTCAGCTAATGTTCTGCAAGGTCGAATATCTGTCTTTGCTTAGCTCTCCTATGACCAGTATAACCATGGCAATATAGTGTGTGGAAACATTACACATGCTGAGTTTCCAAACAGCCAGGACATTCAGTTTGTTATTTGAGTATTTTAGTAATGTGTTGGTTCGGGTTTGTGTTTTTTTACATTCCAGCACCTGAAGTTGGGTGTAACATCTAAAGCAGGGACTTACACTGAACAGAGATTTAGCTCTGTGCAACAGACTCAAAGGATTTTAAAGACAACATTGAGTTGTGACGTCATCGCTGGATGGTCCAAGGGCATCCATGCTACAGATGTAACACATCGAAGCAGTGTGGGGTGAGCGAGGCCTCCTTACAGTTACGAATTCAACCCTGCGAGGAGACGAAGGAGACAGAACGCTTCAGAGGTTTTTGCCTTTACATTGAGCAGCGCGGCGCAGATCCGACAATGGGGGAGAAAAGGAGGAGAGCGAGTAGGGAAGCGTGCGTTTTTGAGAAGTCTCGGCGGGCAGGCCGCCCTCTTCCTCCATACGCCACCTGGAGGCTTTCTGTTGGCCCTCCTGCCTGGAAACCAGGACTGAGAGCAGTTCAGAGAGATGGCCAGGGGCGCGGGCCCCTCGCAGAGCTAGCACAACAAGCCTGCCAGCTAAGAGGGAGACTCCCTCCACAGTTCAAAGCTCCAGTAAATGTGAAGCGCGAGTCTTCTTCTTCACCGACGCTCCCCATGCTATGAGACCTTTTTGGGTTACTAAGCTTGATATCAGAGTGTGTGTGTGTGTGTGTGAAAAGTACAGATAAAAAGACAGACTTGAATAAAAGGGCTATTTCATATGGGGAAAAATAGCCAACACTTTACATTTAGGTCACGATTGAACTACATAGCAGTACATTGTAGGTACATAGGAATTGCCATGTAATTAAATGGTGTTAGTGTTCCAGGTTATTATCAAGGTGTGAGAAGGCCAGATATGGGGGAGGCCTGTAAGAGGTGAGTGGATGTTGTAAAGTAGCAGATGGAGGTGTCTAAACCTTCATGTCAAATGTTGCCAATTTTTTACATTAAACTTTGTTGAACATTCTCCAAATTTAAATGTATTTTGGATATGTAAAACAATGGCAGCCTAGATTGTAACAAACTAATTTGCATCCTTTAGCTGTTTGTGTTCTTTATTTCTGTCTGTATCCATGAGTCACTTTAACCATGTTTCAATCTTTGAATAGTAAAAAACTAACCCAGATGACATTAGTCTGTCCGCTGTCTGGCCATTCTCTGCACCATCCCGTACTCTGATGGATGGTGGAGATCTACTTTATGACAGCAATAACAACAAAACAAACACAAACGGAGACACACTAATGCTGCAAAGGCACAAAGAAATCAGTTTCCATGACAATGCTGTTTAGTTTTCAACTGACCTGTATAGGTACTCTGTCACCTCCCATCAATGTCAACACGCATACTACATTTGTCATGTTTTAGATGTCATTTGTGAGGATTACGAAATTCAACTATTAATTTTGTTCAGCACACTTTGACCCCGAAACGAAAAAAAAATATATTTGAACGTTTTCCTTGGAAATGTAATTTAAAAAACTTGAGCAAACTGGGCAATGCGCTTGGCTTAGCAATGCAACAGTAACAACATTAGAGCTGGCATTGTGTTTAATCACAGTCCAGGGCAATACTCAGCACCATTCATCTCCACACTCAAACTCCACTCTCTCTGCTTGCTCATCTGTCAGCCAGTGGGCTGGGGCTCGGCCACAGGCGACTCAAAGCGGTCTTCCCCACAACACAAGCCGCTGTGATAGTGTCCTGTCGTCAGGAATGTTCATCATTTCTTATTAAAAGAAACATGTTCATAATGCTTCATGATGTGAAATGTAGATTTGAAAGGCTGTTCAGATATGAACGATAAATCCCATGAAATATGATGGTAAAAGTTGTGTATTTAAGCAACACAAAATGTGCACGTAGCTGTGTCGACCCACTGTAAACAACACCCAGCTCAAACTTTCATATGTTTGAGCCATAATCTTTAATATGTATGTTTGGTTTGTGCCTTACATAATCATATAGTGACATTCAGTGACATTAAAGTTGGTGTGCGATATGCAAGCACAGAGCACTGTGATAGTCATGTAATAAAAACATCCGAGCAGACATCTGGATCATATAAACAGCGTGGTGCGATGTATGTTCTCTAGTATTAACATGGATGAGGACCTGCATGCCATCACATGGAGGGATTACAATAACAAAATGAAAAAAAGAAGTTGCCATTCTGAGAACTGGAATTTTCATAAGGTGAGTTTTAACCTGTTATGAACAGATTTGGGTTATTTCTAAAATATAGATGACAGTCGTGACTCATTGTAAGTATGTGTTAACAGCAGTTGTTTAGGCAAAGAGAGCATGAGAGACAGCAGGCTAGCCTAGGGGCCAGAGAGAGGGTGTGTGATGGTGTGTGGGTAGATTACTGTACAGGTTTATATTATAGGACTATATCACTGCGTCATTGTTGGAGTGTTAGTTTGTCGTATTTTAGGAAACATTTCCTACACGGTGAAAAAAACCTAATCCAGAGTCCAGGAAAGATATTTAGGTTGAAGGTCAGTTTGAACATTGGCTTCCAGAGCCTATTATCCAACTGGAAGTGTGCTACCCTGGTTTGCCCTCTCCTAATGCAAAAAAAGTTGTTTAAATTCGTAGAATACGACAGATTCCTCTCCAACTGGCCATTAAATATTGATGGAAAGCCTTCAGGTCTGAATAAGAGTCCACCAAATTTTGGCAGCTATTTTGAGAATTTTCGACCACCTCTTCATTCTTCCTGGTTGGACTGTGAGTTTTGGCCTGGTCGTGAAGCTTTGTGACTTTCCCTTCCTGTGGGAGAGATCCTTTGGCCTGACCCTGGTAAAAAAAAAACATCTACTAGAGCTGCCTAGCTGTAAAATCATTAGAATATTATTTGTCATGATAATATTTCATATCACTCTGGATTAAAGCGTCTGCTAAATGAATAGGTTATTTATATTCTTTTGGTTTTGTTGTGATGTTTTTATGATCGTTTTCCACCTCATTCCCCTCGTGCTCATGACTTCTGTTTGGGTGAGCACCGACACAAGAAACAATCTTTCTCACCATGATGGTAGAACCAAAGCATGTTTACAAAGACAATCTCCCGCAGTTTGACGGCAGGGAATTTTCAGTGTTGATGGAGCTATTGATCCCACACACATTAAAATGATGTCCGCAGCAGTATATGCCAATGGCAGAGAGGTACATTAATCAGGAAATCAATTGCCGTGTCGATAGACTGCTGAGCCCTGACAATAGATTGCAGTCTGGAGACTCAGTGGGTTTAGTGGACCAGAAAGCTCTCTGCCACCACTGGAAGTCCACCCCCTCCCCTCTACCCCCCCCCCCTCCCCCTTGAGCCCTGTCAGAGTTACGCAACCTCCAGGTATTACTTCATCATTTAGTAAATCCTTTGAAGGCTTTACTAAAATGAAGGGGGCCTCCACCTTCCCCCCTCCACCCCCCCCTCCATTTCTCCGTGGCTCCCTCAGGGTGCTGCTGTGTGAGGGGGTCACCGGGGGCTCGTGAGCTGAGAGGATATGAGGAAGTACAGCCTCAGATCCCCCCCCCCCCCTGCCCCCCATGGTCCTCTACAGACAGGTGACTTCATGAGCGATGGGCACTGCCGAAGAACGCCCAGGAAGACAGGAACAAAAGGCCCTGACCCCGCCCCTTTAAGGAAACACCAGGGTCCACACCCCCACAGAACACATAGTATATACGTATTTCAAACTTCTGTTTATTAAGGAAAGAATACGGTACAACTAGGCTCTCACGTAGTATATAAGTAAGAGCCTTGTGCACCATAAAGTATATAATGACACCATTAACCACTTTATAGATCTGGAAGGGGAAATCAACAATCCTTGAAAGGCTTCTCCAGTAACTTACAAGACAGGCACATTTGCACTGCAAGGTAAGCTCTATTTTGGGTTTGGTGTGTGGCGTTGAAAAAGCCATAGATTTTGGCAATAATCAGAATTTACTTCGTTTGCATTTTTTCTGGGCAGATGATTTAATGTCTTGCTTCAAAAATTGGTCAGATACTGCCCAAACATGATGCAATATACCAATAAAAGTGTTGAGGTTCTGAGCAAAGTTCCCTCTAGTATGGCAGATAAATCATGAAACATGACTCATTAATCAAACATCTTACAATGTCAAACAAGCTGAGTTGACATTTATTTTGCTGGTCAAATTGCTGTAAAGCTCTTACATGGCCTGAGTAAATAACAATTGAAGGGCACTTTCTCATGTGCTGACAAGATACATACGGTTTTATTAAACATTTGGACAGTTTGATATGCTTTGTCTTCGCATTACCTTGTTTGGACAAATGAATCAAAGCTTCTAGAAAACTAGAAAAAGGACTTGGTTTGAACTTCTGCAAATTACATACTTGTTTCACTGCAAAGAATTCAAAACAGTTACTGCTCTTATGCTAACAACGCCATGCCATCACGTCAACCTTGCTGACAAAGCCTCTGTCTTCTAGTCAGGTGAGCTCTGGTCAATCTCTAATCCAAGACTCAAATGAACCAGAGGCCTGTTTTAACCAGTCAAGCTTTCCCCATAATTGACATAAGCAGAACCTGTCGAGACAGGAACTCTAAGACATCAACCATGTTGCCAAGTCCAGAATCTCTTTCAACAACAAAAGCTGTCAATAGTAGTGTGCAACTGACATCAAGGTGTAATGGAGGGAAGATATTCATTTCATGATTGGGATGTATTTGCTGTGGGGGACTTGCTTTCTTGAAACCAATCCTTGCTGTCATGCATTACATGAATCTGGAAGTAGACCTGCAGTTTATGAGAAGCAGAATTTGACAGGCAATCTGACTTCTCATTTTTTGAATTTACCTTTCAGCACGCAGGCCCAACTTTTCCTTTTTACGGAACCCCTATTTTCCGATAAGTGAATTGAATTGCAAAGACCTGGACACAATCTAGTTTTAGACATAACCACTGTACCCTTCACCTCTCCAGGACCGAGCCCTGTAATGAATGGCTGGCCAGAAAGCCATGATTGGCAGAGAGTGACACCTGCTGCAGTACGATCAAATTAGAAATGCCAAAGGAAGTGGGAAACTGTCAAAGGAAAGGTGTTGGACACGTTCCTAGGCTGCTACTCAGGGAGGCTGCATGTTCCTGGGCTGATACCCAGTGAGGCTGCGTGGACGTGGTCGAGGGTTCTGCTCGGAGAACCTTCAAGGAAGCTGAGTGAGAGGTACACTGTTTCTCCAGACACACTTTCTTTCTCCCTCTCTCTCTCCCTCTCTCTCTCTCTCTCTCTCTCTCTCTCTCTCTCTCTCTCTCTCTCTCTCTCTCTCTCTCTCTCTCTCTCTCTCTCTCTCTCTCTCTCTCTCTCTCTCTCTCTACCTCTCTAACCCTCTCTTCCATTATCTCTTTTATCTCACTATTTCTTTCTTTTTTTCTCTCTCTCATGTACTGTCTCTCACTTGCACTCTTTCTTTCACACACACACACACACACACACACACACACACGCAAACAAAAAAAACACACCCATGCACACACCTACAGTACATGCAGAGTGCACCTGACACCAAATATAGAATGCCATGATGAACTTCACAAAATTAAATCCTCAAAAAGTTCACTGATTGCACAAAATTACTTGAGGTTGTTATTTGGAAAAACTCCTGGGGCTCACAGCTGCTAGATTGTCGTGAGAATCCTGGTTATTTATGCAAATGTATCGCATTTCAAAATGTTTTTACAACATGTAATGTCATTGAGATTGTCAGTCAGTGTTCATGAAATTACAGTTCTTGCCAGTAACATTTAGATCCACAGGAAAAATATAAGTGATTGACAGTAACAACTACTTCAGGACTTCTTTCCATCTTTGAACATAACTTTGAGCATCACACCACTAATGACTTTCAAAACAGGAATGTACAAGTGAAAGCTTCAGAAAAAGTCAAATCGATTAACTCAAATTTGAAGGCGCACCGGTAATGATCTTTCTAAGATTAAAAGCAACGCCGATGTCTCCCTAACTCCGTCAATAAGAAATGGATTTCACATGCTGGTCTCCTGAACTGGAGACAATGATCTGTCAGAACTCAGACCCCAGCTGTACCATCTCCTTCACACTCATTTCATCTGGTCAGTTTCAGGTCTGACTCAGTCTCAGGTTCTCTGCCCACATCATTCTCCACTCCATGGGAAAGAAATGCATGTTTCACATAAGACAGGATTTCAAACTGTATTTGATCTGTTTGTCTTTTTTTCTTTCCCCCGTTCCTAAGTTTGTTGTCCAGATGCATTTCCCCCCAAAAAGTTTGCTGATATCTTAATGAGAAAGTCTTCAAGGATGATGAACAACACGTGTCATTTCCCACTGATAGTGTCACAGCCAAGTGTAAAGACGGACAGTAACGTAACGTTTTACATAACTCGTAAAAAACTAAAAACCTTCCCAGAAGAAGGTGATAAAGGAAAAGAGAACGATGGAGAACAGAATTCATTGAAGAGAATGGGAGTACAACGGTACTTAGGAATGTTTGGCTGGACCTGATGTTAGTTTCCTCCAGGATCACAATGACTCTTATTGAGAGACTTGTTGCTCTTGTTGGTTAGCTGTAACTGACTTACAATGATTGAACTCGCTGTGTAATATATTATTGTTGCTGGCTTTTTCCACAGGTACACTCTTGTACTTTTGAGGTTCATGTTGTTTAATTGTAACTTGTCTAACTACATGCTCTTATGGTTCTTCCTTTGGGACTTATTTGGTTTTCACAATGTATGCTTCATGTTTGGTTACCCACAATGTTTGGGGCTATCTCGTTGTTATGATCAGTGACCTATGCACTTTTGTAAAGCTCTCTCTTGAAAGTCGCTTTGGATAAACTAAATGCATAAATGTAAATGTAGAATGGTGCAAACTAAAACACACCCAAACACACTTTAACAGTTGACTTAAAACTAGACCCAGCTTTTTTTTTGTCTTTTCAATCAAGCACTTAATTTATTTCATATTCATTCAGACATCGTTTCTCCAACACCATCCAACCGTTGGGTTCCTGCATACTGCTCAGACCCAGCATTGTCAGGGGGGCTTAGAAGAGCATCAGATTGATGGCTTTTATATACTGCCTCTAATGGAGTGCGAGATCAGTGTTCAATGAAAGTGACTTATTACAATCAAGTACAGGGCTTTTGAGCAGGATTGCAGGACCTTCAGAACCAGTAAACGCTGTTGTTTAATGTCCTCGACTAGGCCGAGGCTACACCGCCTGGTGTCACTATTGAGTGCGGGGATGGAAGGACGGATGCTGAGTAGGTTGGGGTACGGTGAAGGGAAATTATTACATTGTCAGAAGATTTGTAGGCAGGTAGCTAGCATTAGCCTTACCATTGGCTAAGATAGTTGACAGTGACACCACTGCAGAGATATGGATGAATGTATGTTGGGAGCGGATTGAAGAGGGATTTGATGCTATTTTTAAACAGCTTTATTTAGAGTTTGTTTGATGAGTCAGAATATGAGTACTGGACACACTGGAATAATAGCATGGTTGGTAATCTATAGGTTTTACTCATATTGTTATATTACTCCCTGTTTACTCAGGCCCAGGGAATAAAAAACATACATTGATGTGGTGGTTACCGAATGTCGATCCTTTTGTGAAAGTCTGATAAGGCATCAGTCGGTTGTTATCCTATTTTTCATGACGATTTAGTTTCTTTTTTATCCAGGTCATGCATTACGCCATTTCCCAAAAATCGAATCTGACATGCTATTGGTCTAAATTAATTTAAATAAGGCTCTCTTTCACCTTCTCTTCTTCTATTTCTCTCCCTTGCTTTTAAAGGCAAGTACTACCTGAGGTGAGAGGACTAAAGAGTTCAGGGTGACTAAAGGTTTCAAACTGTCCAGAATGAAACGTTTTGTAAAGGATTACCACATACCTTACAAGGCATTCATTGCACACCATGATTCACTGCTTGTTTTGAGAAACAATACGCTGAATATGGATAAGACCCCCATTAGGGGTCGTATCCAATCCATTAAGAGTTCAAGAAAATCTCCCACTTTTGATTTACCTCTGCCGATAAAAAAAAAGGTATATGTGAATAATTAGAGTGATTAGAAATCAACCAATCTCTCCAGCAGTGTGTTAAATGCAAGAAAATCCCTTCTTGACCTCCAGGCTGTGTGATTGATTGGTTTGCATTGTCACCAGGACTGAACTCATCACAGATTAAACCCACTGTGCATTCTGGTAATTACCTAAAATCCTTAGTTCTCACAATGTGATGCCAGTACATTTGACTTAGTACTTATTTTGTTTGTTTTCCCCATTCAACTTGTGTTCCTCTCTCTGTATAAGTGTTTGTCCTTCTCCTTTACTCTAGCATAACTTTGCAACCCATTAAAGTGTCCTTCCAAGAGATTTTCCACTAAGCTAAATTGTGATTAATGTTATTTAGTTAATGAGTAAATGGTGATAACTTGTGTGAATATGTAAATATGCATGAGAAAAAAATTATGATTAATGTGATATATGTATCTAATAAGGGTTGCACTGCTCTGCAATTTCACCATGTTCATGTGTCTGTATCACAAACAGTCATGTCAATATTCTCAACTGTACATAATTACTTTCATGTCTGCTGTAAGCGTGATGGAAATGGGTTTATTGATGAGCAAAGCCTGCTATCGACTTTTCCAGTAAAGTAAGAATGGAAAAACAGCATTTATTTGTTACAAAGATATGCCTGTATCGGTTACGCTACATTGACTGTTGTGTTCAACCAGTATGAACTAGCAGGTCTCATTACATATTTAAAATGCACTGTTACTGTACCTAACTGACATGCACATATCAAAGTAAACTATAAAGTGTGGTGATTTTGTATGTGCAGGACACACTAGCATATAGTGCTAGTGTAACAGATCCATCATCGTGCTGTTCACTGCTAACAGTAATGTTAGCTATTATGCTAGTGTAAAATATCCATCATCGTGCTGTATGTCATTCCTCCTGTTCTTTCACCTCACTGCCTCTCGATCCCAGGACCTCTGACTCGCAAATTCGACTACAAGCCAGCTACTCCAATGAAAATCCAACCTTTCACAGGCACGGTTGTACTGTATACCTGATGAGTGAGTTTAACCAATTCACATTGGTTAAACTAGCTACTCAAACTTGAAATTAAACTCTGTTCTGATCTATTTAGGTCAGTTTTGTTTAGTCTCATTCAGTTCATTTCAAGTCACTTTTCTAATCCCGAAAGAAAAATTCATTTATTCAGGTAACTACATCTGCAGGACCATATTTACCCAGGAACACACTGGCCCCTTTATCATGTGTGTAGTTATTTGCCTTTCAAGTCAAGCTCCCCATGACAGGTAGGCAGGCAGATATTGTCGACATTGAATAAAACAGGCCACCTGTCTGGGCTGACTCAGCTGTGTTTAGTGTCTGGGCCAGAGGACTAGCTGGACAGACACCCCAGAGAGGTTGTAAAGAGGCAACTGGAACAACTCATTTCATATGCAGTGTATGCAAAGAGAAGGTTGACACCCCATATGTACACCAAGCTGGAGTCATTATGGAAATACATTTTCCACTGGGCGACGTCAGCGCCCAGTGGAACGGTGCAGTGGACGTCCGGGGGTATGCGCAGACATTCGTGAATGTTTCGCTGCACTGTTGCAAAACTGCTGTTTGAAGGTGCGGTCTGATAGATAAGTGGGGGAAGAGAGAGTGCACCATAAGGTTTGATCGGGCCTTATTGGCCCCCCTTGGTCTTTGCTCAGTGGTCCAGCTCTGCTCTGACTCTAGCCTGCTGACCCAACCACATTACACACACATTCGGAACAGTATCTCTCACCTCCACCCCTCTCCCTCCTTACCCTGCATCCCTTTGAGTGATTTGCAAGGCCCTGCTGTCCTTTAAGAATGTGTAGCGTCTGCGACTGGGTATGTTTATTCCCCAGCCTTATCTACCTCCAGCCTAATGCTGCTGACTGTGGAACAAGTGCTGAGGAACACGGACTGGGGGGAAATGTAGTAGAGGAAGATGTCCTGGGTTTCTCAGTGTGGGCGTGGAGACCATGAGGGTTGAAGTCGATGTCTGAAACTGTGGTGGTGAGCTAAACAAGAGAAAATCAAAAGCCCAATCATAGAAGTAATGTAGGACCAAAGATGTTACGGGGAGCAAAGGTCAGCAATAACATCCCAAAACATAAACATTATTGACAACCTGTTAATGGTATATCTATTTTAGATTTTTTTTTAATTATATTTCCGTAAAAATAAAATAATCTTTAGCATAGAATGTGTTTATAAATCGTGTGCAGGACCAGTCCTATAGTTCTACCAGTCTTATTTTCTGCATACTGCACATATGAGCTGCTATACACTTCTATGCACAAATCACATTGCCGCTGCGATGCTGGGTGAGGATAATTGCAGACAAGGGTCTGATAAGCCCCTGAAATGGAACCCTGTCAATCAAGTCACCCCGCCTGTCATCTCCCTCTTCTGTGTTTGCTTCAATTGAATGAAAAAATTCAGAGACCGAGGACACTTTGCTCCACTGTGATTCCAATTGTGGAAAGATTGTTTGGTTTTGATTTCATTACCAGGAGAGTCCTGGTAAATTTGCCGTAAGAAAAGCAATTACTGCTCTGCTGCCCAGCTTTTATGCAACAGGAACAAACCTCCTTCCATTCTTTGCTTTCTAAGCAACGCAGCCTGTCAGGAGTCCCTGGGTAGCTGTTAAGTGTGGGGTAAAGTAGAGGTTTGTAGGTTGAGTAGGCGAAAAAGTTAAAACACGTTTATTCCCGATCGATGATTTCAACTGGTAATCACACATTGAGCAATTCTCCTTAAGTGCTTTGGGTGTCATCTGGTTCCTGGTTGGACAATGAAAATGGGACGAAAGTTGTATTTTGTGGTGAATGTGATTTTAAGTTCATCAGTTTCATAACTTTTCACAGTGACGACATGGTATTAATCCTAACAAAGATTGTAAATATGATCAGGGGTCAGACTATTATTATAAGTGGAGCTGGATATTCCAGCAGGAAAGATTTCTGATTAATGAAGAGTGAAATCTAGTTTGTGTGAAGATTACAAGGATCATGCCTGAGGCTTTACAGTTCATCCACTTTCTACTGCTTTTTAATATCATTTTTCATTCAGTCAGTCAAGAATAATAATGTGTGTAATTCCTAAATCTTTGTGATGATAATTTTGTAGTGTCCCATATGTGGAGAGCTTCAGAGATGGATTAGGGAATTAAAGGTTGTGCGCTCGGAAACAAGGTTGAAGAAGGACAAATGAATAGGTGAGCGGCCTGATGTCTGCCGGTAAAGTCAGTGATATATAGAATGTTTGCTTGCATGAAGGGATCAAAAACAAACAAACAAAAAACGGAGATTTAAACATCCATCAATTCAGTCAGCAGTTGGCGATCGTAATCTCCGAACACTTGTCTGGTCTATGAAGCGTAGTCTGAAGATCATCCTTCGTAAACAAGGTGGTGTGCAGGGCTCGTTGAGGAAAGGCAATCAGTGCTTTGAGTGTTCCTATCAAAGGAGGGCGGGGACCCTGCACCTGACTTTCCCCAGACAACACTGACTACTAATTGAACGATACTCATGTCTGATTGAGAACATTTAAAGGGAGAGAGAGAGAGAGAGAGGGGGGGGGGGAGAGAGAGAGAGAGAGAGAGAGGGGGGGGGGGGGAGAGAGAGAGAGAGAGAGAGAGAGAGAGAGAGAGAGAGAGAGAGAATGTGGCTCAAAATTTCATGAGCCACCAGATACTGTACTTTCCATGAGTATAAAAAATACAGAAGCAAATAACTTAAGAGTAATTGTATAGCAAGCACACCATGTTTTTCATTGAAGGCCATGTTTTTCCAGCGAGTTTGTCAGCGAGTTGAAATGGGCTTCCCAGTCATAGTCTATGCGCAGACCTGTGCATGATACGGTAGGCTACATTCATCGCATAGCTCTGTCCTTCAGGGGATGCTAAACAGTTATGGCCGACTGTAGGAAAAACCTTCTAGTCTTCTAGTCACATCAGCACCGAACAGCACTTCTAATCACTTTGATGCCACCTGATTTAAAACAAAGGTCTTTAAATTTAAATATCCTATTAGAATTCAATAGATGGGGGGGGGGAAAAGTGATAAGTGGTCCAATGAAAGCAATGGATTTGCCGGGAAAAAATGCTAAGCTGATTAAACTATGCGCGGGCGGTTCACCTCCGACGAGAACATGGCAGCATTCACTAGTCCTGGTTGGATCTGTGGCGTCTCAATTCAGACTAAAGCCCCTCTGCCGCCGCCAGTATACAGAGATCTGAGAGAACAACTTCTCTTGATGGATTTGCAACGAAACCAGGAAGTGAAAGAAAAAAAAGAGAAATGAACCAAAGGATTGATCATGGCATTTTTCCACAGTGCCAAATCAAAAAATATCCAACTGCTGTTGTAAAAGAATTCCTGATATACTGACAGAACAAACATGTTCTCCATTCTTCTTCGCTTTGAACCCCTCAGAGGCGGCACAATACTCTAACTACTGGACGCCTCCCCCCCTCAGCCCCCCCCTCATCTGCCCTCAATGGGGCTTTTTAAAAAAGTGTCTCTGTGAGTTTTTATAAGTCTATTTGACCCTAATGGAGCGTGTGGTCCATTGAAATAGCTGGCCTCCATATAGGTCAGACGGAAGACTGAAGTAAGGGGACGGAGGAGAGGAATTGTGGCTGAACAAAGTCTGAATGGAGCCCGCTGGTTGTAAAGTGCCTCAGGAGGTTGTGTGAGGCTGTTCATGCAGCGCTCCTGCCCACAGGGTACGGAGGCTGAAAACAACACACATGCACGACACACATCAAATAAACCTGTCCTCAAGGTGGAACATGAAACAGCGCAAATTCAAAATGGCGTACAGTAGCCCATTGTGTACAGTAGTACGGAAGACCCTCATAGTCACACATAAATACTATCCATTAACCTTTTCATGTTCCTGTTAAATTTGCCTGAAAACGCCTAAACAGCATACCCAAAGTAAATTGGAAGCTGTTCTTGAACCATTTGGAGTACATGCATGTAAATGATCTCTTTTGAAAGCTGACACTCTGAAGTTATGTCCCCTGTTGTCAGGACCCCTGTCAGTCCTTCTAGTGTTGAGTAATAGAAGCTTGAACACAAGGAAAGTGAAAATTTCTATTTCCGCCTAGATTTTGTTTTGAAAACAGAGGCCTGAAGAGGCCTAGAGGTGGTAGGTATTATCTGGAAGACTAAATTGGACCACAGGTTGAAGCCTTACCCAATTCAAATCAAAAGTCAAACATAATACCACAATATATTCATATTTGACACATGTTTTTATAAGAGTACATCCAGGAATTTTCTAAAAGGGTCTTTTGGAGACTCCAAAATGACCCTTTGTAACCAAGGTCAAGGTCAAATAAAAAGGTATTATTTTTCATAATTGTTATCTCTGGCCCATCTCTGGTACTTAGAAATATCATATATAATAGCTAAATCCCTAATTAGTAATACTGAAACACAAAAACTGAAGCATGAACACATTGGAGTGCTTTATCTGATTCCAAGGATTGGCGCACAAAGAACACTGATTCTGTCAACCATATTGCGCAATCGACTGTTATTTTGAAGGCTCCACAGACGCATACAAATGAGGTATTGGCATTTTCAGCTAGCTGTCAGCTACAAGGCTAACGAGCTAATTTCAGAGCCAGTCGAAGCCAGTTCGAGAAATTTGTTTAGAACGAGTGTGGGGGGGGGGGGCGGGGGGGGGCAGGACGCACAGACCTAGTTGGCTTTAGAGGGCTGTCAACGGGGCATGGAAGCTCCTATTGGGTCGAACAAGGTGTCAATCAAAAGGGGAGGGTTCAACGGACATTTTGAGACCTTCATTTTGTAAATACTCCGTTGATAAATCGGAGAAAATAACACTTTTATGTGAACAAGTTGTTTCTTCCGTCGGCTAACTTGCATAATGAAACAAAGGATAATGGCTATTCATGAACGTAAAACATTGTATTTGGACGAATTACTTTACATGGTTAGATACTTTGAACCCTTGGGACTTACGCAGATCAAGTTTTGATGGCATGATTTGCACACCTGGACCTATTTGAACAACTTAGGGTGAGTACAACTTTTTTCTTTGGCATTGTTGAAGGAATGTTCACCGGAAAAAGACGTTGACTTTGCTTGCTATTGCGACTTGATCTTGAATTGGTTTATTTCAATGGAAGCACAAGAATCGTAGCTTTCCAACGATGTATAACATGTGTAGCGTCTAAAAAATATATTTTTTAGAATTTAGTGCGTCGTAACTGAGGAAGGGGGAGGCAGCATTTTTGTCTCGCGGGCGAAACAGGAGCGTAAACAGGTTAAAAAGAAATCCCGGAAACACTTGTGGGGTTGTGGAGAATACTTCAAGCAACCAAAGAAGCGTATTTAATGAGTCTATATGCTTAGCCTTAAATGGAGATTTGCTGTTTTCAGGCCAATGCCACAGAATGTTGCTTAAATTATGAACGACAAGAGTCTCCATGGAAACTGCTTTGGACTGCTGTCAGAGAGGGTTTCCTTTGTCAGTTCCTCAAGACTCACCTGCAGACACAGACACACACATACACACACACACGCACACAACACACAGAGAAACAGCCACACACAAAAAGACAGACAGAAACAGACACACATACACACAAAAAGAGACTCACACACACACACAGCCACCCACAGACACAAGACAGCCACACACACAGACATCCACACATACACACACACATAGACACAGAGAACAGTCAGTTCCCTGCATACAGACACACAGACCACAACATCAAAACCATACAGGTACAAACACACTCTCACGAGTACACCCTTCAAGAGGTGTAGTGTAGTAACAATAGACAGGGCAATAATCTGTCTCCCAAAACCTCTCTAAATTCTCAAAGTGAGCTGTCTAAACCCTTGACATCCATTACTGTCCTGTTTTAGGGCACTTTCGGGCTGGAAGGCTTGTGTGAAAGACACGCCCTGGGCACTTCCATGAGCTACGTTCACCAACTCAGAGTAACCGTTGAGTCACTTTTCTCGTCTCCAGAAGCTCGATTGAGCCCTTATCATCACTCTTCTATTCAAATACACACTCTCTCTCTGTTTCTCTCTCTTACTGAGCCCACTCACAGCGACCACAGCAAAGTCAATCCAATAAGGTATGCATTAGAAATTCAAATGCACTGTTGAATGATCAGCAGTGACGACAAAGGTCATATTCTGACAAGTGATAAGGATGTACTGTTATAAACAGGGAGAAATGATGAGGATTACATTTTCTTTTTTTTATGGTTTTGCAAAGCACTACATTTTGGACACTGTGGAGTTCTGAGAAATCCTAGGGTCAAATTGGACTGTTTGAGATTATCAGGATCTGATACAGGGATGCACCTCATGGTGTGAAAAATGCAGCCTTTTCAATACACTGTCAAGTTTTGTTACTTTATTAAAACTGTAGTTAGCTTTTTAAATGTTTTTTTTTTGCACGATGAGGCATGATAAAGATTAACATACAAAATTACTATTACAAAAACACACTTTCATTTTCACTCACCCACCCTCCTTCATTCCTAACTTTTTTTTTTTTTTTTTTACCAATTTGACTCAAATATATTATAAACTCCGAAGCTTTTCCATGGAAAACGCCTTCCCTACACGCTGCGAGCACCAAGCGCACTTTTAACTTCATCTAATGAAACAGCAGCAGAATATTCAGTGTGTGTGAAGAGGAGGCGGGTGCAGGAGGAGGGCCCCGGGGGCCCAGAGAGGGGGGCCCGGAGAGGGGGCCCGGGGGTCAGCCTGTGCCAGGTTGCTGGCATCAGCCGGAGCCCTCTCCTCCAGCCTGTCTCATTGATAGCGAAGGGGGCCATCACAGGAAGCAGTCCTGGTAACACAGTTTGACCCTGGGTTAGTGGAGGGGACGGTTAGTCCAGTAACAAAGTAATGAGGCATGAGACTTTTCTCACATAATGCTAGAAATGTATTTATTTTTGGCCTTTGAAGGCTGTGGTTGTGTATGTATATTCTCTCTCTCTTTCTCTCTCTCTCTCTCTCTCTCTCTCTCTCTCTCTCTCTCTCTCTCTCTCTCTCTCTCTCTCTCTCTCTCTCTCTCTCTCTCTCTCTCTCTCTCTCTCTCTCTCTCTCTCTCTCTCTCTCTCTCTCTCTCTCTCTCTCTCTCTATGCATATATATATACAGTATGTATACAGTATATAAATGTGTATAGGTGAATCTGTTTTTATTATTCCTTCATGGTGTTACTGTTGAATTAATCAGTATTATATATTTTTTTAATGTTTCACTTCCTGTTGGTTATGATTGGTTAGTTTCTGAACAAGTGGGGACATGTCCCAACACTACTGGGAGATTTACATACCTCCAGTATCTTCGGAAGTCCGCACAAACAAAACTCCTTAAAATATGGTGCCTAGCATAGCATTTCTGTAACAGTAGACGCTGTTTTTGTTGGTCAATGGGAGTTTCAGTTCAAAACAGATTCACGTGATGAGGGTATCAAATGGGAAACATTTGTGTTTGCATGGATGTGTGTTTAGTGATGCGGCGTGCTCTGCACATTCACATGAGTGACATACCTTCTCAGAATGTTCAATTACCGCGCGTGCCACACCATCCGTTGTTGGGACCGGAGACCAAACGGTATCATGTGTTTTAATGCGTTTTACCCCTAAGAGGTACAAAATGAATAAGTCCTTCAGAGAGATGCGAGTGATATTGAATCACTCCGTCTCAGGGTTCTAATTGTGTGTCAGGAAATGGGAGGAGAGGGAGATGAGAATCCGGGGAGGAGCGGGAGGATGATAAGAGGAAGACAGAACGATGCCTCGGTTGTCCTGACAGAGGAATGAAATGAGACACAGAAATCCTCACTCAAGAGCAAGATGATGTAAAAAAACGAAAGAAAAGAAGAAAAGAAAAAAAAAAACGCACCAAGAAAGTTGAATGAATTCCTCGATGGCTGCACACCGCTTACATCCCTCACGTGGCACCACAGTTGATCCTGCCACCTCTTTGAGCGGGCCCAGGGTTCTGTCAGGCCAGGGTGGAACATCAATCCCACTGTATTACAGGATAATACAATTGGAAGACAGGATTGACTTTGTTGCTAAAAGTGACGCCGTTAAAAGCGTTCATTAACTTGTCACTCTGGCTTTGACACTCTCTGCAGGTTAGAAGGAAGGTGTTACTTGGTTGGTCACGTGGTTGCAGCTTGAAACCGAAGCGTCACCAAAAGCTGTCACCGTCAAGTCATTCTGTTCAGCGTATCACAGATTCAAACATAGAATCAAGGGATTTTGGGGGTGACCACAGTCCGAAATATGTTATCTAAAGGCTACGTCACACCATAACGTTCTGGTCAAAGTTCTCTGAACGTTTTAATCGTTCAATTTCGAGCGTTCTAGGGCGAGGTGGACACATCAGGCGTGTGACTAACGCATGACTAGGGTGGGACTGACGCATAACTAGCGAGGGACTTACGCATGAGGAGCGTCTAACAGCGACCAAGTAAGACACCTCTGAAAACTATTAGCGTGTGACCACGTGTCACTGGCGTGTGAATAATGACAGAGTAGCGTTTTGCTACGCGCAACAAACGATTAGTCAACGTTAGACGAGCGTGTTGAGCGTGTGACTAACGTGTGAATAACGACAGAGTAGCGTTTTGCTGGCGTGTGGATTTTATGAACAAACGGGTATAAAACACTGGAAAATCAGTGGATTCATTTGTTCTGAACAGTAAACATCATGCCGCCTAGACGACATAAGGGTGCGAGGGGGGCTTCTGCTACTAGCGATTGAGTTGTTCACTTCAAAGCAAACGATGAATAACAACCAAGTAACGCTAGGGTAACCACTGTGATACATGAACTAACGATAGCCAAACGTATGCAATGTTAGTCAAATGCTCCACAAACGTTCTTCAGTGTTATCCAGCGTTTAAAATTAAACGTTGAAGAACGCTGGTCGCCATGAGAACTTTTGTGCATGTTCAAAATGTTTTTTTTGGACCAGCGTTCTCCGCCGATCACCGACGATTACCGACGATTACCAGCGTCCATACAACGCTCTTCTGGCGCTATACCAGCGACCATGGACGATTATCAATGTTTCCTCTAACGTCATAGAACGTCGACCAGAACGTTATGGTGTGACGGTGCCTTAAATAACACAACTCACAGAGGGTGTTTTCTGCTGAGAAGGAAGAGAATGAACTGTTTTAGAGGGGGAACATTGGAAAACTGGGCCACGTTCCTTTTTATTCGAAAGTTGAGTGGATGGATTCACTTTCATGTCAGGATCTGTGATGCATGTTTGATCCATTTGGCTGCGAGTGGAGCCCTGCTGAGAAGGCCCTGCGGAGCGTGTGGAAGCCACTTCTAGAGGTCAAAACACACAATGAAACATCCCAAATCCTATCAACAAATGGTTGCCGTACAGTCTAAAAAAATATATAAAAAAAAAACGTTCCTAAAAAATCCTCTTAACTCAGGAATCAATGCTAATGTCACGATACACTTCGCTGAACTCACACAACGGGTCATGTTGACTGGTTGAGAACATTTCAGGGGCCTTGCCGAAAGCGGGGTCTGTAGATACATTTACATTTAGTCATTTAGCAGACACTCTTATCCAGAGCGACAGTACAGGGACATTCCCCCGAGGCAAGTAGGGTGAAGTGCCTTGCCCAAGGACACAACACCATTTGGCATGGCCGGGAAACAAACCGCCAACCTTCTGATTAATAGCCTGATTCCCTAACCGCTCAGCCAACTGACCCCTCTAGATATAAACATGTGAGACTGTCGACATGCTGCTCCATGTCTGTATGTTTTAGGAGGAAGGAGAGTGACGATGATGTGTGGAGGATGATTTAGCAGTTCATCAGAGGTATGCCCACCTGTCTGGGCCCTTGGTTGGATATTGGCCATTAATCAAGTTGTAACAACCTTAAGCCTCTGGAAAATTCTAACCCGTCCATAAACATAGACAGTAATTTAATTTGTGGGCACCACAAGTTCGGGGGCCACAAAGTCCACTTGTTGAAATTTAATCATCTTGAATGTCAGATAATAAGGCTTTTACTGTAATTCCTCAAAACCAAAGAAACAGCTTTGTGGCATGGCTTTGGCTTAGGGGAAGATTTAGCTGTAAATCTCTGAATACATTAAAACAATGTTTCAGCAATCTCTGAAATGAAAATGTTACTGCAGGCTATCCTCTCAGTTCTCGGGATGCTGAGAGATTAATTTGGGAGGACGGAAAGATTTCATATCTGACCACTGGCCCAACCCACTGGAACCCACAAACTCCACTGAAGGGCATAAGATAATCGTTTTTATCATGTCTTTTATTCGATAGAAAGCTCACGTGCATGGGATACGCACCTACGTGTATTTTATTTTTCTCGAACTCTTCGGTTTTTTTTCTCTTGAACTATAAATCAGTGAACGGTTGGTGTGTCGGTGCAGGAGCTCTCGGCAGACCCCAGCTTCGCGTGCAGAAACCAGACGTGAAATTCTCTTCAGCCTCTAAAACAAGCCCCAGAGCAGTGTGGAGCTCAGTTCACTTTGATAACCAGGCGAGCAGATTAATTCCTGTGTTAACCACAACCCAAGCCCTGGTCCCCTGACCATGCCAGTCAATTGGTGGTTTATCGCCATGCAATATTTAACAGTCAAGTGAAGACCTAACCCCTTGTGTATTTAAAGTATCCACAAAGGGACCCGACTGTGAAAGTTAATTGTGTATGACAAAACATACAATGCTATTCATAGACGTGATAATGGGATCCCATCTTGATATTTCAACCTACCCTATTTTCTTGTACACAAAGCCAAAGTAATGGCAAGACATGAGACATGAAAATGAAACCACGAGCAAACAAATTCCCTTTCTGGTGTCTTTTGAAACCTTGTTTCATAGCAACAGGTTGGATTCCCCCCCAAAAAAGAAGCTGCCTTTTATAAGTTGTGGCAGTTCTGACCTCTCTCTTTTTTTTCCTCTCTCCGTCCCTCCTCTCTTTCTTCTCTCTCTCCTCCCTCGATGATACGTCCGTCATCTCCTGTCTTATTGTTCTGTATCTGGCATCAGGAAATGATTGCATACTGGCGGTAATATGTAAAAAAGGGTCAACGTAGACTCCATTCTTCAACACGTTTACGCGTGATGAGAGAGAGAGAGAGAGAGAGAGAGAGAGAGAGAGAGAGAGAGAGAGAGAGAACAAAACCTTGGAACTGGGAGATTGGGTTTTACTTTCATAAAACTTTCACTTTCAGCCATTGCCCTTTTGTTTGTATTTCATTCGTCAGAGAGCTAGTTGTTGTGTGAGAGATGCTTCGCCCGCCTCTGCCGAGAGAGGCTGCCTCCAGACCTTTCTGTCCCCAGCCCCGAAGAGACAGAACAAGAAGTGATTATATTTGCCGGAGGATTTCATCCCTTCATTCCTTTGTAAACTCATTTTGAAACCAGATGCTCATGCATCACGCCCCACTCACTAACAGTCAAAGTAGATTACCTTGACTGCAGTTAAAGTGAGGGTCTCAAACTTAGTTTGAGGGCTTCGCCTGAAGCGAACTTTAAGACCGATGGGGAAGCCATGGGGGAGAAAGCGAGGAGGTTGTACATTCAAAGAAAAACCGCACACACTGAATACCAGAGGAATTGGCACATGTACATGATTCTAATGAGC
Organism: Osmerus eperlanus; assembly: GCF_963692335.1. Taxonomy (NCBI): domain Eukaryota; kingdom Metazoa; phylum Chordata; class Actinopteri; order Osmeriformes; family Osmeridae; genus Osmerus; species Osmerus eperlanus. The sequence continues at coordinate 6,452,341 of NC_085032.1, read as the reverse complement.
CAAATGAAAGGTTATGCAACGTGCTGCGAGATCGCACTGCAAACAACTAAGAGAACAAGCACATATCAAAACGATTCGCTCCCTTTGTTTGACTTCATCTGGTGACTTTGGGCTGGGGGAAATGTTCTGTCCTTTAATACGGCAAACACGTCCACACGGTTGATCCAGTTCACTCATATTCACCCATTTTGACCTGACAATTATTTCTACTTAACGACTCCCATAGTGGTCATGAGGAACCATGGAGGATGTCTACTGCATGGTGATATGGTTCTGGTGTCGGTGGTTGGCACGTACGACGGAAGGCACTGTGCGTGAGTCTGCAAGGACACCCTTATCCCCAGGACGAAGGCACCCGGAGGGAGAGCTTGTTTCACAGGGCAGGAGGGGGGATGTTGAATAATCAAACACAGTGGTACGTAGTGGTGTTGCGTAACCCGCATGGATCACACCATCGAGGTGGGCAGGGGTGCTGGTGCAAAAGGCCGAACAGATGTGATCGCTTAGGTCGCAGGGAGGAATCAAGACCCGGCCACCAGGAGATCTAAAGCCACTGTGAGTTGATACATCACTCACCAAGTATTTGTCTCCCTCTCTCTCTCTTTCTCTCGTCTCTCTATTTCCTCCTTCTCTTTGCTCCCTCCCAATTTTCAAGTCAGTGGGCAATTTATTGGCATGAAAGAACACACGTTCATATTGCCGAAGGAACGGTGGAATTACAAAACATTTTACTGTCTAAATCAATGACTGATGAGAGTAAAAATACGCTCTCTCTCTCGCCACCCCTCTCCCACCCCTCTCTCTCTCTCTCTCTCTCTCTCTCTCTCTCTCTCTCTCTCTCTCTCTCTCTTGTGCTTCTCCATCTACGTGACTGTCTCTTTTTAGTGTGACAGTTGCCGCCAGCCGGGACACCAGATGCTCCGATGTGTTCTCCTGGGCCATGCAGTTTTAATTTTTTGAAAAGGCACGCAAGCCTCTTCCCTGAGAGACCAGGCATGGTGTGAACATCCCAAAGTTGACACCTACGTTTGCATGTATGATGGGTTGAGGGGAAATCATGGTAGGATGATGGGGAATTCATGAGGGGATGAGGGGCATTCATGATGGGATGATGGATATTTCTGATAGGGAAGACCAGCGATTGAATCATAGACTCTCTGAAAGGGAATGAAACATGGTGAAGATTCAGTCAACCCTTATTACTAACGTGGACAAAAAACGACAGTGATATGGAAGGACAGTTTGGATTTCAGTGTAATGCTGTACCCAAATCCGACCTAGACAAGTTACACAAAGGTTTTGTTTAAAGTTGTCAAGTGGAAACATTGACATTTTCGTGGTCAGGGAAGACTCATCACTAATACAATTTTTTCTCATCATACATTTATAACTTGTAGTCATGATCTGACGTTTGTGTTGAGTGTGGCTGAATAATGTATGAAAATAAATCAAATGGTTTGGACTGCAGTGTAGGCCTCTCTGAGTAGCCATGTTACTGTATGCATTGGACCATCATGACCTTACCATACACAAAGAGAGAGAGAGACAGGATGGGGGGGGGGCAAAGTGGGTTAAATGAAGACATCGCAAGACAGAGAGAAAAAAGAGTGAGAGGTGAAAGAGAGACGTTGAAGAGAGAGGTTAGCAGCTCTCGGTGCCTCATGGAAGATCAAGAGGGAGAGTGTGCGGTGGGGGTGCGGGTCCCAGCGGAGGGGCATCCAGACGCGGACGCAGGGCTGGCAGGGAGGCAGGAGGAACGGGCTGCGATGGGAGAACACCTCCCTGGCCCCCTCCATCCCTCACAAGATGGCGAGCCCAGAGGCCTTTTCCCCCTCACTGTTGGCCTCACGCGCCCCTCTGAACCATCACCGCTGACTTGGGAGGAGAGGGAGGAGGAGGGGAGGATGGAGGAAAGGATGGAGGGAGGAGAGGGAGGAGGCAGGGAGAAAAGAGGTGAGGATTTGAAAGACAAAGGAGGGAAATGATGGAGGGATGTAAGGATGTATAGAATGATGAGGGTTAGGATTACTCTAATACAAATAGAACCAAAGCCTAAGAAAGCAACAACAACAACAAAAACTGAAGTTATATTGTTTGGTTTTTATTTAATTAAACTACCTTGGTAAAATCATTCAAATGTATTATTGTTTTGAGAGATGTTTGATCATGAAATCCCCCCAAAACACCTTACATCCTTTCAAATAGATTCAGCTGAACCCAAGGTGTGTGAATCATTTGATAAATAGTAGTATTTTATAAGTTATGATAAATCACATTTTATAAGTCGATGTGACAGGATATGTGACTTACGGGTAATAGGTACAGTAACAGATGGTTTGGGCGTTGTAATAGGGAACAGGAAGTAGACTGTGTAACGCATGGTAGGGCACAAAGCCCCTTGTGAAAGGCAATGGGGAGCCATTTAAGTGACGGACGCCTATCTGATCTGGTGCTGTATTCTGCATGCATGGCTGGCCTCTGTTAAACAAAGCCAGACTCGCTAACCCCCAGAGACAGAGCAGGTACTGCCACCCTCTTGAACACTCACGCGTACACACACACACACACAGAAAGACAAACACACACACCCGCCTTATCCTCCTTGAGCTGTATTTTAAACGAGTTCTGCTGTTTCTACGGTAACTTTGCCCGTGTTTCAAGGTCACCACTGTTCGGTAGGGGAGAGGTGGAGACCAGCAGGGGACGGACGTGATAGTCGCTGTGGAGTCTCACTTCCTGACTTCCTGACTGGCTGCAAAAGCCCACGGAGAGAGAAAAAAACTGGACACAGTGTTGCCATAAATAAGAGATGATAAATTCATGAAAGATTCAGGGCGTCTCTATATTGAGATTTTAGGTTCTGACTCTGTGTCACTTGTGATGTGGCGAGGCATCGTTGATGGCCTCAAGTCGCTGACATCCAGACAGACTTCTCTTTTGCGCTGTAAGCATGTCGGAAGAGCCTGCCAGGTCTGGTCGCGGGACTGTCCCCACCGCTCACACGACAGCGAGGGACCCACCTAGCGAGGGGGCGAGGCTGGGGGTCAGGGCAGCCAATCCCTGCGTGGCACTCATCACAGTAAATCATGGCCTGTGGTTCATCTTTACAGACCCAGTTTGTTGAAATATTTGTGGTCAACACACATGGTAAGGCTAAATTACAGTAATACATCTTGAAGTGAACACTGAACTCGAATCAGTACAATGAACCCAATGAAACTGTCATGAGCAACTCAAACTAGTTTTTTTTTGTTGGTGTGTTTTTGTTTTTAGTAGGTGGAGAGCCATGCATACCACAACAGACTTTTCTATTCTGTTCTATTAATTAATCAAGATAATATAAATACGGAGTGAAGAGAATTATGCAAACAAAGCTCTGAGCAAAAAGATGGGTTCTATTTACAGTGGATAATTGGTATGGGTTGTCTAGACGCAAGCCTATTAGACACAGCTTAACTGAGAACGCCAGCTCTGATACCATCGCTTGTAATAATCTGGAATAATCTAATTATATTATTTATAATAATAAATAGCAGAGGGAGGATACACCTGAGGCCAAATCTGCTGATTCGCCGAACAAAGAATGAGAGAAAAAAAGAACTGCCACGGACCAAAGCAGTCAGTCTGAGAAGACAGCGATGAGCTTTGAGATTGAACACAATCGCAAAAAAAAAATGATTAGACAGGTGTGCACATTGAACCGACAGTGTGTGCGCGTGAACACGCGTGCATGTGTGCATGCGCGTGCATCGTTGCATTGTTGCTCTCTTCACACTATCAAGGCCCGCTAAACTCTCCTCTCACAGTCTGTCCCTCAGGGTATTGGTTCCTTTTCAACATTGTTTTTGTCCCATCTTCCCCAACAAAGCTGAGAAGTGTGTCAATCTCTTGCGTTTTGAAGGAGGGCCCCATCTCCCACAGGGACTTCTCATTCCCTGGCCGTGACGTCATGTGACCATAAGAGGGACCAGTGCAGGTGACCTCTCTCTGACCTCCATAAAATCCCACTGGGAAGGTCTGGAATATAACACAAGGTCTATTGGAGGGTTACGGCTAACATTCGTCCAATCCTGAGACGGAGACAAACAAATAGTGAAGAGCCAGTTCAGTCATGCTTCTCTCTGGGATGTTTGGAGCATTCAGAGTGTGGGGTCAGCACCTGGGCAGCTGCCCTGGAGTCTGACGTTTAGATTTTCTGACGAGATGGCAGAGATGTTGAGGAGCGTTCTCTTCTCTCTCTGAGGAGGCGTGATACGTCAGAAATGTGTGAATTAAATGACTTCCACCTACTGCAATTCATTTGCATGATATGTGTTTTCACATTTTTTCAAATTGCTATTAGAGTGACAACACATTCATTTACATTATTGTTTTAATCTGTAGGTGAATTTGTTATGATAGTAATATTTTGGTTTACAGTAGATGTACTTATCTACCTATAAAGGTCCAGGTTAGAGATATCTACATACTAGGAACACATTCACAACTTCCCATTGACGCATGTCACACGAACATCTTACTAAGTTAGCTGTGTTCCTCTGCAGGTGGATGAGTCTTTATCAAAGACTCACTCATTCACTCATTCACTCCTTCACACGCCCACAGTCCCACTCACTCACTCACTTACTCACTCACTCACACACCCAGAGCCCCACTCACTCACTCACTCACTCACTCACACACCCGGAGCCCCACTCACTCACTCACTCACTCACTCACACACCCAGAGCCCCACTCACTCACACACCCAGAGCCCCACTCACTCACTCACTCACACACCCAGAGCCCCACTCACTCACTCACACACCCAGAGCCCCACTCACTCACTCACACACCCGGAGCCCCACTCACTCACTCACTCACTCACTCACACACCCAGAGCCCCACTCACTCGCTCACACATCCAGAGCCCCACTCACTCACTCACACACCCAGAGCCCCACTCACTCACTCACACACCCAGAGCCCCACTCACTCACACACCCACAGTCCCTCAAAGACCTGCAGAGCCATGCAATATCAGCAGCACAGCCATACACCAGATAAACAGCAATGGTTGATTTGATTTGCCTTTAGGGGCCACTGCAATATGCAACCACTTGACTGTGACAGAGGGATGGGATGGGATGGAGGGATGCTCTAGAGGGTTAGGAAAAGGGGCGGGACGGAGGGATGGGAAGGAAGGATGAAATAGAGGGATGGGAAGGATGGATGGTTGGAAGGAAAGATGCTTTTAATGACTTGAGAGAACCAAGGGTGTGTTTACCATAATCCTGCGCCGGAGGAAACGTAAACTTCTAATCACCTCCAACTCCTCCCACTGCAGATAAAGATCACATTCTGAAGCTCATGGAGAACCTAACCAAGCTTTCCAGCTACAGGCTGTGTTCTCACTGGTAGTCATCTGAGTTTGTGTCTTCAGCGGTATGTGTATTTACAACGTTCAATAAAGGCTGGTGTGGTAGAATTGTTTGATAGAGATAAGAGAGTGAGAATGTGTAGTGGCACTTTACTGCAACCGACAAAAGAGACATAAGTATCTTGTTTTCCTGTCTTCATATATTACTGTAACAGCTTGATGCAGTTGTGGATATTTAGATAAAGGGGCTGCTTGCTGTTAAAGACGATTGCTAGTGAAAAGATTTCGCTCTAAAATACTGAGTAATTGCTCGCTTGATTTTGAACGTTGTGAGGCTGTCGAACAAGAAACTGCACTTGAACAGGATCTGCTCTGATCCAAACCTGGCCTTGATGAGCTGCCCTCAATCTCAAGTGAGTCATGCAGCCTGAATGATTGTTTGCCTACTTGCAATCAAGTCGTTTCTAAATGGGTGAATTGCGTGGATGATAGTTCAGAGGAAAACCAGGTCTTACCTCCGTGAGGATGTTTTCACAGCCGCCAATGCATTCACAAGCTGTTTCAGTGTGCAGCTTGCTTACACCTACACTACAATTACTCACTTACATGCTCAATTACCACCAGTTGACTCTGTGTAATTACGTGAACTCCATAATTGCTACATCACACACGCACATCAATTACACCATTTACATAATGATACTCTTGAGTGCTCATGCCGTAGTGTCCAAGTGATAAGTAGCGTACCTCGTCAGTTGTTACTCCCTGCTGGAGCAGAGGCTGCACCAACAGGCCGTGAATCCTACCTCGACGTTCACCCCGGAGTCGGGGTCGGCCACCCAAACGTGTCCTGTCCAAATGAAATTTCGAAGACATGAATGATCGGGTTATATTTAGGAATTGTAAAGAGCAAAGGGGACGTTTCAGTTCCTGAGGAGAGGAAGAAAAAATAAATGTTACTCCTCCATATTGGCAGATCGAGAGAAATAATCCCTTCTTTATTTCTAATCCCCCTTCCTTATCATAAGATTATGAAAATCCCGATTCCCCTCCTCTCTCAGATATTAAATTGCGCCCGTAATGCAACCCTGGGCTTAAAGAAATCAATGCCCAGCCCTCCAGTCCAGTGCGGGTGGCTCAAGTGCTCTTTGTTTTGAATTCCTTTCAGTCATTTGTGATTCCACTTCTCTGCGCTGTGCTGCCGTGCAGTGAATAACGTCGGAAAGAGAACGTGGGATTTGGCATTCAAAGGGCGACGATCTGCACAAACAGAGGCAAATTGGAAAAACGCTTTCAGACGCATTTTCATTCATCCACAAAGGTGGTGGACTGGCTGCTGTCAGGGTCCCCTCTGAAAACCCCATCAGACCATGGTGTGCACGCTGCGTGTGTCTGAGGTGTCTGGACGTGTGCGTGCGCACAACATGTGCACGTGTCTCCATGTATGCATGTACGGGTGCTTGCGTGCGTGCGCGCGTGTGTGTGTGTGAGAGAGAGTGAAATGTCATCATTCGGTTTCATAATAAAATTGTCCGTGTTTTTGTAAACTCCGCATGATGTTTCTAACGCGCGTGGGAGTCAGTCCACCAGGGAAGCAGAGGGAGTGGGAAAGTCACGGACGTTATTAAATCTTTCACTTGGCTAATAGATCACCCATGAGGCAGACGCTGGCACCGGTGACTTTTCTAATGGCCGAAGCTGCGGTAGTGAAAAACATTTCTCTTGGCGGAGGAGCTTCAGATGGATGCATTAGAGCTAGCCCTGTATCACCTTGTTGTTTGGAAATTGATTAAAAGGTTTGATTCCGAATGAAGAACAAGGGCATGGGAAGGGAAAACACCTGTGATTGGTGACACGGGGCTGCCCGGTGAAAACACTGCGTCGTTAGTGGATTATTAGTCTCTCTAAATGTCATGCAGTCACTGGGGGGGGGGGGGGGGGGGGGAGGTGACCCCCACCCGGACCACTCCTCCAGACACAAGCAAGCTCTTATTGGGTGTCACATTCCTCTTTGACCTCTCATAAAGTCACACAGGAGATCATTATTAACCTTCTGCTGGATGTGTCAGGCACCGGGAGCCTGTGTTTGTGTGTCCCCGTGTGTGTGTGTGTGTGTGTGAGCGTGTACATGTGTCGGTGTGTTTGTGTGGATGTGTGTGAGTGTGGATGTGTCGGTGTGGATGTGAGTATGTGCGTGTCTGTGTGAGTGTATATGTGTCTACGTGGATGTGCATATGCATGTGTGTGTGTATGCGTGGATGTGTGTGTGTTTGGGTCGATGCGTGTGTGTGGGTGCGCGTGTGTGTTTGTGTGTAGCAGAAAGTCAGCCGCCAGAGTGTCTATCCATCAGGGTTGTACGGGCGGCGACAACGTTTTTTCCCTCTTCCTCTTTATTCCTCCTTGTATTTGTTCCGTGGGCCCATGTCCTCTGCTTTTTAATCTCGTCAACTTCAACAGGTCGGAAGGGGAGTGGGAGGGGGGCGGGAGGGAGGGGAGCGGGGGGGGGGGTGCGTGGTGAGGGTGTCTGAGGTGTGTGATGAGGTCTGTCGATATCTCTCATCAAACAGAAGCTGATCAAAGCCGAGCCAGCGCCCATGCAGAGAGCAGGATTAGGCCGCATCATGCCCAACCTCCTCCTTCCGCCGGAGAAAGAGATTAAATCCAGAGCCAAATCAAATTCAAGGGGAATGACAAGGCCTCCACTTCCTCTACTTCTGGTTAGAACCGGGCTCTTTTCCTCATGAAAGCCTTCTGTTCCACATGTCTTTTAGTTCACATGTGACAGTTGATATGGTAAAATAAATATATACTAGAGAGGGTACAATTTCTGGAGAAATTGTAGGGTGTGCTTGCTTGCATCGGTTGCACAGGGGTCCGTTTTTGAATGACATTTTTACAACTGATTTCTGTATATGTTATATGAAAATGCATACTTATTATTTATAAAGATTAAATAGATTTAAAAGCATTTTGTTTTTGCAAAAATTGTACAAATTGACCTAATCTCTATGACTTAAACGTCATTTTAAGTTTTTCCCTTCTCGTGATATTTTCAGGCATGTAGCCTACTCATTGCATTCATTCATTAATAAAGAACCCCTTTGAAGATTATTCTACGACGTTACCCGGCAGTAGAAGATGGAATCGCGATTCAAACAGTACCATCTGCTAACTGAAAATATGCCCCCCAAAACGTAAATAAGCTTGACATTTATTTAGTGGAAAATCGCTCATTCATAAAAAGCTCACTGGTAGCGATCATTGTCAGTAACAACGCAAAATGCGATATAGCCCTGTGTGGAGAAGCTGCCCCGTTAAACTGTACTACTACGGTACAGTACTAGACTACTGCTGTGTTCGTCTTGGTAGCGATTGCGTTGGTTGAATTGGATTTAACGTTCCGTTGTACGGTTTAGGCTGAAATTAATTATTTTCATGAACAGATTGACAACGTTTAGGCTGTGGCAATGAAGTTCAGGTTAGTAGTTAGATAGACTTTTGATTTAAGTAAGGGGAGTGCCGAACATGTTCTGTCGCCGTTTGACTTCCTAAACAGCTGTGTACTGTAGATGTTTTTGTAGTGTGTCTCGCGTAAGCTACAGCGTTGCAGTGAGCTACACTGGTTTGAAACCACAGGTAATGGTAATTTCACCAACAAATCGTTTACTAATGTCAGAATAAATCCTACAACGAAAATGTACATGTGAGGAATGTTTATTTTAACGATTTAAAACAGATACATCATAGACCACTGTAGTATGTGTTGCCCGGGCAACACAGGCTAATGTCATGATGCTAATACTTCAGTGAAATAGTAGACTACTGTTTCCGAAAGTAGATGTACTTCCTTAATAATATCAGCTTATACTGTACATTACACATCACAATTGTGTGTCATATCACAAAGTAAAATGAGTAAATAGTTATCACCCTAGCCTCTTTGCTTGTGGCGTTTCTGCAGCTGCCTTGCAGTAAAGCTATAGTTAGCCTAGCTATCCCCCAAGTTAACAGATGGGAAACGAATGTTCTGCCAAAGGTAGTCACGCGTGTTTTCGTGACGTTAGTGACGTAGTGACGTTAGTAACGTCAGTGACTGTGGCTAGCAAATTAGCCACCATTATCTTCACTTTTCGCCACAAAAACTTAACTTGAGCCTAAACCATGCAACGGAACGTAAATTCCAATAGAAGCAACTCAATCGCTACGAAGACGAAACTTTTGACACCTACGTTGTCTATGTAGGCCAAATATTGACTGAGTTTTAGGGGGGCAAAAATAAAAAAATATAAAAATAATAATAAATATGTGAGAGAACAAAGGTTGTGCTCTCGCCGAAGGCTTGAGCACACCCAATAAAAGAAATGACAGTCATTTAAATTGACAGGTAACATTTTCTTTGCAATTCTTTCTTAACAATTCACAGTTCACAGCTGTCAGAAGTAAATGGCAGTTACTAGGGGAGTTGGTGTGAGACGTCATGTTGTGAGTGCTTGCTGTCTCCACGGTGACGGGATTGTGTTGTATACAAACGAGGGGGTTCTTGAGTTTAATGTATGTCACATTTATGGCTAAGGCAGTCAAGCTGAAGTCCACAGACAATAGAAAACTAATAACTCACCATTTCTATAAAATGGAAATGATTGTTCGAAACATATACATTCATTTGATTGAACATCCTCACATAAAATGCACATCGATTCATATGAATTAGCAATTTTACGTAATAGCTGTGTATTTATCGCGACACACAATGCCGGTTCATTTTTTACAGTTCGACTTTGATTGCATCCCAATTAAATATTTACACAACAGTTTATCCAATAGAGGTGCATACAGAGGCCCTGCCCACTACCACACAGAAGGCAGATCATGGCTCCCTGGGGACCAATCAAAAGTGTGTGTTACAGAACCAATCAACTGGATGAATTAGTGGGGCTTTGATCAGTGGATATATTACTCCTTGCTCTGCCAACAGGGAGAGAGATTACATTTGTCAATGCTGAGGCATATGGTTTTTCACACACTTATATTGTCCTCTCCAATTTAATTATGGTGAATTAATTTAAGTGAATACACTATATTTTACATGTTACATGTAGAAGACGTGTCTGTCCTATGATTGTCGTGTACATCCAGGTCATCATTTGTAGGGCCTTCTAGAAGTTACTTACAAGGGACATCAGTAATCACAGCACAAGCTGCATAATCATAAACTCGTATTTATTTCACTCATACACAAAAACATGTAACAAAAAACGTACTGGGTTGTGTTGTGAACATGAGTGAGCTGACTGCTGACTGCGTGTGCATTGTCCTGTTCTGTTTCATTGTACTTAAGTTGTTTCAACGAGTGCAATGGATGGACGGTCATCCTGTATCGTTGTCGAAAAGTTTCTATGGTTACGTGGATCTTCATGGGCCCTCCCGTTCTTGAGCGCCTGCTACAAATCATTTATGAGGTCATAAACAAACCAGATCGGAAACGTACAGTCTGGAACATGACCTCACCCCTTCCTCGTCTATCAGACAGTGTTCCCGCCGCAGACCACTTTCAAGATGGTGCCCTTTCATGTGAATAAAGGAGAGATTGAAAACCCAAGACAGGTTCACCTAAGTGGATTACCACAGAGCAGTCAACCGTAAATTGAATTAATATCATGTATGTGTCAGTGCCCGTGACATATCTGTCTTTATTCAATATGTCTTTTGGGGGAAGGGGGGGTGGGCTGGCGGGGGGGGGGGGGGGGTTCAAAGGGTGCCACCGTGAAAGATTACAGGTGATCGGTTTCCCTAGCCTTGGGTTCAGTCTGGTCTGATCTGGTTAGATTACTATTCGAGGAAACAGGATTTGGGTAAAAGCATCAATTTGTGGGGGGATTTGAACCTGAGACCTCTTAATCTGCTGTCAAACCTTCTACCCACTGAGCTGCATCCATCACCTTTAGCTTTTAGTAGCTTTCACACCTGTGTGCCATATGGAGCTCAACTGGAATCTGGTCCCAAAACGTTCCCTCTCATCGCTCGCAGGAGAGAGTGATCTTCTGTGTCTGTGTTTAGGAAAGGTCACACCCTTACAGTAAGAACTGCCTGTTTTGCCACAGCAAAGTCATGAAAAGGTCAGCTTCATGCTGCAATCCTGCCATTGTCCAGGAGATGTGGAGACAAGTGACCAGCACACCATGCCAATCTAACATCAGTGGAGAAACGAACATTTCCAAAAGGACTGTGGGCTTTTCGACCGTGCTGGCGTATGGTGTTTGTGTAAACCAAACACTGTTTCAAATAATACAGCAGAAAAGTATAAACTGCATACAGAATGCTACACGGTAGATTAAGTATTTTTTTCAATACTTTAGTTCAAAAAACACCTCTTAAAACAGTTTACTGTCTTTTTGTCTAGTTTATGAAACTATTTCTTTTGTTAAATATTCAGCAGAAGTCCTTGTTTTCAGGTATAGTTTGGGTACTTTTACCTTTTTTATAGATTTGACTCGTTCTGTTCATCTTTCTATTTCAGTGTGGCAATATTGTGATGATATGGTAATATGGTACAGTATGTATGGTGATATACGATGATATGATATAACATTATTATCTCTATCCTCCATCGTGTCATCTATGAAAATACGTCAAATCAGTGTCAAACAGACCAGAAATGATTAAATAAAGACCTATTGACATCTTATACAACTGCACTGAAGGTTATTCGGTATTTTTGTAGAAATGGTCTGGGGAAGAAAAGCGGACTGTTGCGTTAACATTTTGCACACCATTAAAAGTTCCATGTGGTCATGGCTCGATCTGAGTGCACGGATGCAAAAAAGGTTTCATTAAAAGAAATCAATAATAAGGAAGTACAGCATATTCCATCGTTTCTAATCCACCCCAAACTCACCGTTTCACTGTGCTTCTAACATACAAAAAAAAAAAAACATCACAAATGTATCTTCAACATCAAGTTAGATAACGCTTTCTTCTAGCCTGTTTTCCCTGTACATGAGGATGACCCGTGTGAAGCGTTGCCTGTGTGAACTCAGGGCAGGCATCCATTCAACAATCCTAGGGTCAGTTCATACATCTACAGGCCAACTGTACAGTTGCCCATACACATACAGTACATGCTGTATGAACAGTTTCCTATGAGATGTGAAAAACATTGTATCCTGCAGGATTCCCCGTCAGTCATCGATTTATCTCCAGTCCAAGCTGTCTCTGTTAACCCAGTAAACACGCACACAGTCTCTCTCTCTCACTCACATACACACACACACACATACTGAAGATCCCAGAACCCGCCCAGGTGATTGTGCGACTCCAGGTCACAGCCAGGTGATCATCAGGGTGTGATGTGTGGGCGAGGGGGTTGAACACTGTGTCACTGACAGGCAGTTGTCAAAGTAGCCCCAGCTAGCAGTGATGTACAATCCCAACGCAAGACAACAGAATCATAAAAAAGATCCGCTTCCTTCCTCTTGGCAGTATGTCAAGCTGGGCGGATGCAGACATGGCTCCAGTCTGGGATTACATTAAGAGACTGAGACCCTAGTAAACATGTCACCTTCGCTACAGTCTCCTTAAGGGCTTTGCGGGCTTCGTAGATGTCGGCATATGCAGTGTCGTTCGAGCCCTTTGTGAGGCACAGTTGCTGGTGTTTGTAACGTGAGACCGGATGTGCCTGACACAAGAGTGAACGCGATCGTTACATTTGAACCAGAAATAATCGACACGAGCTCTGGCCTGGACTGAAATATGCAAGTCTGCTTGTTAACTGAATTTTTAATAAGCTGACAGAAGTTTCTAAATACAAGATACTCGGTACAGAACAGGGAGGGTTGCCAGTGTGGCTGGGCAGGAACCAGGGCACCGTCAAAGTTGACGTTTCTCAGTCCCGTCCCTAACGGCAGTGTGACAGGACGGTGACAGAACGCAGTCAGTCACTAATAGAATAAACCACTCTCTTCCTGGACTTTAATTGCATCAACAACTTCCAGAGAGTTCTATATGTCCGCCATAAACCACAGAGCATCCTGGCTGTCCCTGTCAGAGGGTGTTAGCACAATGGCTCCATGTCACTAAGCAGACGCAAGAAGAGCGCAAGGCCAAACTTATTAAGAGACGTAAAAACAAAGTCCTTGACTGAGCAAACTTGGACTCATTGTCCAATCAGATGGCAGGTTTTGTCAGCCATTATATTAAGACTGGCCCAATCAAATCATAGCCTCCAGGAGAGGCCAATCGGAAAGTCTTTTAAAGCATTTGTCCAAGGCAGTTTCCAAGGCAGTTTCAAAGGCAGTTTTAAAGGCAGTTTCAAAGGCTATTGAGATGAAAAATTGAATCAGGTAGATTCAAAGTCTGTTGTGTCAGAAAGGGGTGGTGCAGTGAGCCAGGTCTCCAAGCCATGTTCCAGACAGGAAGTTCAGAATTCTGCAACGCGTGAAATAATCATGTGCTGAAACAGGGTGCATCCAGTAGACATGCAGGTGGCATCCCCTCTCAGGTTGCAAACAGCCTGAACTTTAACGCAAGTGAAAATCTTGCAATTTCCTGCGCACTGCACATTACTCGATAAGTGAATGTGCTTGACTGATCGATGCTCTTCATTCAAATTGTGGTTTCGGAAATCAACGACGTCTCGTGAGAATGCGCTGATGAAGAGACCATTCCTACTCCACTGCAAACCTCTTGGCATCTCTGCAAACTGTAGGTGAGGAGGCATATCAGCAGAAACCAATAGAAATATCACACAACCGGAGTGTGAGCCGTCTGACGGCTGTGTGACCAGAGACAAGCAGCAGCTTCTGGGGCTTTCTGAGCATGGTGAGATGCTGGGTGCTGAGGAGGTGTTAGTGAGGGAATTGATCTGTTTGTGAAACAGACTTAATACCAGATAATATACCACATCATTCCAGATCATTTCAATGGACCAGAAGATTAAAGCTATAGGGAAACGTTAATCTGATTTGACGAGTCACAGGGATGAAGTATGATGAAACTGATTTGATGAAACTGATTTTGTCGAATTGTACTGGACTTATGAGGTGTGTGTGTGCGAGGGGGGGGGGGGGAGGGTAGACTTAACGCTCTCATGTTGCCTCACAGAATCCTACATTGTTTACTATCACATGTGTGCATGTGGTGTGTCAGACTGTACACACACTCAACCACACACTCAACCACACACACATGTTCAGTGCTATGCATAAAGTACTGTGGAAATTGTAGACTGTAGGATCTCTGACTCTATGGAGAATATATTCATGATGAGTAGCCATAACGTCTTCCTGGAGCTATATGGAAATGTATCTGGTGGAGTTTTGTTTTAAGTTCTGAACGAGCTTAGAGTTTAGACAAACGGTCGGAGTTTGGTCGAGGTGCCCAGGGGATTTGATTTCAAACGTAAATCCCACTGAACGCTGGTCTTTCATTGAGCTTTTGTAGACCAACAGATGTTCCCTGAGGTGGGTTTAGGTTCCCCCCACAAAGCTTCTCATGTTATGTTAAACAAATGGAACACTGTTTATTTCCCCCCGACTAACAATGTGATGACTCTCATTACCTGTCATGAATAACTGAGGTTGTTTGCTGTTGGGTGTTTGAGTTCCCTTCCACTTCTGAAGGTCAGAGGAAAACTCCCCGCTGAACTTTGAGAAGTTTTCCTGCAAGACACAAAAAAAAGAAAGAAGACTGCTTTTCTTTTCACCAATCTATTTGTTGATCTTTTTGTGTCCGGCCTAGTGAATCAAATCAGAATGCAAACCCTTAAGCTCTTTGATTCCGCCGACAAAACGTGACAGTGGCCTGGTGTGTAAGCTGTCTATCAGATGATGGTGTCGGGAGGAGGGAGGCTCAGAGCCCCCCCCCCCCTCGCTCCTCAGCAGAGAAGGTGGCCGTGCTGCATTCCCACCTGATGACCCGCCACGCCTTGGCAGCCCTGCACCCCCCACAACCCCCCCCCCCCCCACCCCCCCCGTATACTCAAGGGAAATCTCCCAAGAGCAGCTGTCCTTATCAATGTGACCGCCCCCCCACACACACTCCTCACCCCCCTCCCCTCCCCACACACACACGCACTCCTCCCCGCCCCACCCCACCCGCCCCCGCCCCCCCCCACTCTCCGTGACAGCGCCCGCCTGAGGAGCCGTAATCTGCATGGACTTTAACAAAATGAAACCGTTGTTTGGTCCACCGGGGGGAGATGCATCGGTGGACAGATTTCCTGCCGGCTGTGATTGGCCGTCAGGGGCGAGGACGATAATGTGGCCGTGCATCTGGAAGACGTTATGCTGCAGGAGAGCAGCCGGTCTCCTCTGGGTGTTCAGACCTCAGCTGGAGCAGAGGGGGGTGCTGGGGGCGGCTCACAGGACAGGATAGCGCGGGCGGGTCTTCGCGCTGTCGACCCTCTCCATCATCTTTTAACACCTTCTGTATTTGTTGACATCCTACTTGACACGTGTGGTCGTAAGTTACATTGCCAATCATATTGGACAGAATTGAGCTTGCTTTGTAGCGTATACCTTGAATTAAATGCCTGTTTTGCTGACACAAAATAATGTGTCAGCATGTATAACATAATGTAATCATCCAATATATAACAACTTCAAAAAAAGAATAGTGGATTATTCAAATATTTGAAATATCTGAAGAAATATATTACCTAGTCATCACATGATAAGGTGCAAACAACAATTAACGCATCAGTCTGCAGAAGTGAGAGAATGTGATTTTAGTCTAAAAAAATCTCAATTGCCTAAGGGGATTTCTATTATTAGAGATGAGCCTCCTCCATTTATTCTCTCTCTCTCTCTCTCTCTCTCTCTCTCTCTCTCTCTCTCTCTCTCTCTCTCTCTCTCTCTCTCTCTCTCTCTCTCTCTCTCTCTCTCTCTCTCTCTCAACATCTGCCACTGCCAGGCAGGGTAAAGACAGTGTTCATGACAGGGCTGGTTTGGATAAAAGGCCTCAGCAGTCCTCATACTGTGGAACCTGAAGAGTCTGCAGAAGGAGGGGTCACCAGCACACACTCCAGGATCGCCTCAGGATGCACACACTCCAGGATCGCCTCAGGATGCACACACTCCAGGATCGCCTCAGGATGCACACACTCCAGGATCGCCTCAGGATGCACACACTCCAGGATCACCTCAGGATGCACACACTCCAGGATCACCTCAGGATGCACACACTCCAGGATCGTCTCAGGATGCACACACTCCAGGATCGTCTCAGGATGTTGGGGAAGTTACTGATCCATGACTCTCGGAAAAGAGTTGTTTCATTAGCTGGAAAACATTTTCAATGTTATTGATGAAGCCTCGTATCGGATGGTGACGTTTTCTAAAGGGAGGTCTGTTTTGTTTACTGGTAGAACATTCAACATCTGTTTCAGGGAACTGGAAGGTGTTTCTTGAATCTGTGTCCGTCTCATTTTGGTCTGCATCAAGACCTAAGGTACAGAGGCCACATAATCTGTCTAATGTCTACACAAACGCACGCACACACACACACACACACTTCTTTGTATCCCAGACAGTCACCCACAGTGACGATGTCATAAAGCCCATAAAAATAGCATCACATATCAAAATTCCCATTATCAGTGTTTGTCCTACCTGGTATAGTGTCCCATTTATTCATATGTGTATAAATAAACTCTAATGGTATTTGTGCCCTTTGGAGTCTATATAGGAGCCGTCCTGTCTGGACACAGAGAGACGCTGGGCCAGAGAGCCCACGGCTCCCCAGAACTTAACTAACACACACCGGGTTTTTTCCAAGCTTTCGTCCAGACCCAGGGTGGATACTAAAGTGCACTTTGTTTGATCACCCGTACAACTGGGAAACATAATCTTAACTTGCTGTATCACAAACAAAAAAGAAAAAGGAAAAAAGTTATCGATTCCCCCCTTCTCCTGTTATAATGTGAGCAAGGTGCATTTATTGTAATATGATGCACGCTGAATAGTTTCTGAGGACAGATGTGCGTAGGTGGTATGTGTGGAACGGGCTTTTCTGTGGAGAGGGAGAGAGGAGGGCAGGGACAGGCCAGTCTGGTCCAGAACTCTCGACAGCCGACCCTGACACAAAAACACTGCTCAGACCAAATGTTACATTCACCTATAAAATATATATAGTTTATTTTCAAAACCCCTAGTCCACAAACGTAGAAGGTACAGGAACATTTCCTGAGATCCTTCCGGTAATTACCATAGAAGGGGCTTTTTCAGCAGTGTGAGCTGTTTTTCAGGTCACTGAAGCCGGCACTGCAGCAAGGTGTGCTTTTCTGAGTGAACTACACACACCCTTTTACTCAGGTCAAGTGTGATGTTTTGATGTGACATGTTCAGACACATCTCATGACCCTCACCACTGTCACCCAAGCACTGAGTGCAGCAGTAAAAACACTTGTCATATACTATATGTGTGTGTGCGTGTGCGTGTGTGTTTTCCCACTTACAGACCGTCCAGCATTGGCTTACCATTGCCTTCTGGTTGTCAGATTGATTGACTGAAGTTCAATATGAAATGAACTGCAACATCTTACCTCAGAATGTCAATAAATCATAGCAACAGTTCTCCGCTGGCTTATTCCTGTTCCCTTGCTCACTCACACAAACAGACACAAACACAAAACACACACAAACACACGTACATAAACGAACACCTTAAGCTTCTGATGACATCTGCAACGTTGTTATGGAGCCCTGAAGGTCCTGAATGCTCCACAGACGTATGTAGTATTCTATGGGATGAGCTATACAGGCAGTTGAAGATCCACAAAGACGGGAAACACACACAAAGAAAGCTTGATGTGCCGTGCACAGCGCACATTCATATCTGTTCATTGTTATTGGCAGCATGGAGGTTTATAGAATAATTAATGTCGATTTCACGTCTGTCTTTGCAGAATGCAAAATGCATCCATCCTGTATTCTGCAATTCATTTGACATAGTGTTGAAATCTCGAAAAAGGCTGATCCCCAAAAAAAGGCTGTCAGAAAAGGCCAAAAAAATCATCAAATAGCCTTCGACCGACCACATACAGTGTGACACTAACTAATGCTTACTGCATCCATCAAATGCAACCCATTCATTCAGCAGTGAACCGAAACCCCCTATCTTGACGCTAAGAAGCCTGCCCTATGACAGGTCCTCCCGACCGATGATGGAGTCCTCCTATCACGTCAGGTCTTAAACCGCCCATCAGAGGAGTCTGTATCCTCACCCCCCAGAGGCCACCCTCTGCTCTCCGAGACTCCCCACGGAGCCCCCCGCCCACCCGCCCCCCAGACAGCTTGGCACTCTAATGCCATCTCCCTGTCTGCCTCCCCCCCGCCCACACACACACACTCACATACATACATAAACACACACAAGCACACACACTAGACTCCCATCCATAAGCATATACACACAAACACACACTTTGTAAGGCTAGAGTTGCTCCCACGATGCCCTCTGCATGTCACCCGGGCAGAGCCCTCTCTGTGTAGCAGCTGAGTGGAATACATACCGCTCTGCATTGTGGGAAAGAGCTGTTTACAGACTGTTAATATGTGGTCACTTCCTGATGAAGGATTCGTTACCATGATATCATTTTGCAAGATGGACTTAACACTGTAAGTTAACACTCACAGCTATTCAAGGGATCCTTGGGCGCATCAACAACCGCCTAGCTTATCTCTAGTCAGCGCTAGATTAAAACCTAAAATGGATATTTAGTTAAACCGGCGATGAAACAATTCAAGGAGTACAGAATGAACTCCTTGGTGGAAACCTCTTCAAATGTGCACCAATGAGATTTCCGCCTTAATAGTCTATTCAATGGACTATGGGATGATTACAGTGGCGGCATACCCCTCGCAGCTGAACAGGCCCCGGGAACACTCGCTATGGCTGAAGATGACTCAATCAGACCATGACGTTTTCCTCACTTAGAGCCGCTGTGTTGCCCCAGCACTCTGCATGTAATCAACCCCTGTGAATGGTGAAATATGCTTCCTCTGAAGTGTGCCCCATCTCTGTCCAGACGAGCACAAATTTATCACCAGCCCTGGGTATTTACAACCGTTGAGGACATGATGATGCGACGCCGTCACGCCAGTGTTATTTAACCGGGGACAGCACACAAGCTTGTCGATAACGTCTGACTTTGAATGCGGCACAAGCCGAAAGCGGGTCAGGAGCGTGAAAATAGGAGGCAAAACTCGTTAAGTGTCCATTTTCGTTTTGTCTGGAAAATAAATATTTTAGTACTTTTTGTGATGTAAAAGGATGAGAAATGACGTTGCACTCCGGCGTTCAAAACTGCGTGTGGACATTAGGTTACTGCTCATCCTTTAGATTGGGTGACTTTGCAGGCGAGTCATTATTGTGAAGGAGGCATCAAAATGTTTGACTTAGCAGAGGGTAATCCTGGGATTTGTGTTTTTGTTTCTTATTGCTAAGTCACTAAAGTCAAGCGGTGTCATATTTCCTCAAATAATAATGATTATAATACAACACTAATTAGAGAACCACTCTTAATGAACTCATTTAGTTGAATTCACTGTTGTGAAAGTACGACTTATCAATGGGTTACAAATGTTAGGAAATGGAAATCAACATGAATTAAATACAAATGTTGTTCTTATTAAATTATGCATGGGGTTGATTGCATGCAAGCTTACTGACTATGAGGCGTGAATCCCAATCTCATCCAGGTGTTGATACCTCACAAATGCCATTGTGTACCGAGTACTGGTGTGTTGATGCTGTAGGTGCAGCACAATAATCTGTATAATACACTCTGGTTATCTAAGGAAGAAAGAAATGGAGCAGTTTAACATTTACATTTACATTTTACATTTAGTCATTTAGCAGACGCTCTTATCCAGAGCGACTCACAGTAAGTACAGGGACATTCCCCCGAGGCAAGTAGGGTGAAGTGCCTTGCCCAAGGACACAACGTCAGTTTGCATGACCGGGAATCGAACTGGCAACCTTCGGATTACTAGCCCGATTCCCTCACCGCTCAGCCACCTGATTAACATACACTGTTGGCTATAGCGCAGGTATGTATGGACCCACCAATCCTGCAGAGGTACTGTCCTGCTTGTACTGTCAACACATAGTCACAGTGAAGATGATGTCAGCCTCTTCTACACTCTACACTCCCTCTTCTAGGGAGTCAGGTGGCTGAGCGGTTAGGGTCTCGGGCTAGTAATCTGAAGGTTACCGGTTCGATTCCTGGCTCTGCTAAATGACGTTGTGTCCTTGGGCAAGGCACTTCACCCTACTTGCCTCGGGGGGAATGTCCCTGTACTTACTGTAAGTCGCTCTGGATAAGAGAGTCTGCTAAATGACTAAATGTAAATGTACACACATAGTATCCATTTTCTCCTTTAGCTCGGCCATGCAAACTGGCCATGAGGCACGCACTCTCTTTCTCTCTCTTTAATTCATTCTTTTTTTTTCTCTCACACACACATACACACACACACAGTCTTAACACTCAACTGAACACATCCTGACAGCTGTGGTGTTAAAACATTCAGGTGAATCAGGTAGGATAACTAAAATAAGATCTTGCTAAATGTGCTACACTGCATGTGCTAACAATGTACCGTGAACAACCCGGATAGCATGGAAGTTGATTCCAAGCTGTGGACCAGTTGTTCAGCCAGTCAAGGGCAGTGAGAGAAGCTGAATGGTTATTTGAACAATTCGAGTGAACACATTGTCTGGTTATGAAAAGCCAGACACACAGTTATCCAGGCCCTGTCATCACCACGGCTTATATTTGCACATTATGTAACTCATTATATATTACTTTGAGAATAGTATTGTGTTACTGTAAAAATATGTTTTTAAGTTTGTGACGTATTGTTTGAAACACACACAATGCTTGGTGAATTATTAGTGAAATAAAAATGTATTCACAAGTTTGATTTACTTAATGACTTCAACGCAATGTCCATGCCACAGTGAAAGCATTTGTTAGGGATAATCTTTTATTAGACATTGTGGTGTTATACTTTGAAGTAAGCACACGTTTTAACACCATGAAATCTGGTTACGTTCACAGTAATACCAATGTTGGTATTACTGTAATGTTGCGGAGGATGAAACGATTTCAAATCCTTCTCTGTTAGGTTAAGGGTATTGTGTAATACATTCGTCAGTCCATCCATGTACATCTTCCATATCCAGCCCTCAGCAGTGACTCAACACAACCCTGGAAACGGAAATGGATAAAGAGCTAGATCCTTTGTTCAACAGAACAGTAAAGTCATAGCTTCTACATACAACACCATTTTCCAATCCCACCAACAGACAGTCGGTTTGTTTTCGACTGTGAGTAGGACATCTTTTCGTAATAACTGAGGATGCGGCCTTTAGTAAAAGTATTTTTCTTTGTTAAAAGTGTGTGTGTATGTGTGTGTGTGTGGGGGGGCGTGTGGCAGATTTGTCATTTTCAAGTGTGGGGGGACATGTTGAATGTATAATGAAATCTATTGCCCTGAGTACAGATGTACTGTGTGAGTACTATCAACAACAGTTCTGGTGCGTAGCTGTACGGTACGCGACGCAGTGGTAACGTCGAGTCACGGTAAATCTCCAGCCCATTGCGTGTGAAACGTCTGTGCGGTAACACCCACCGGTGAACGTAATGAGGCAGGGAAGGTTCAAGACTGACACTTAGGAGAGCAGCTGCAGACCTCGGCCAAAATGGTCCACCGCTCGAACCCAACAAGCTTCCCCTTCGGAAAAGGAAAAGAAAAATCAATGTCCAGACCTCAAGTAGAATCTCCCAGAGATGGAACCGGCGCTGTTGACTCTCGCAGCCTCGCACACACGGCTTCTCCCCACGCCCATCGCGGCCCAGCGCAGTATGTCAATACGATTTCCTTCCACCTCTCCTGCCTTGCCGACTTCTATCTCAAAAGTGGCTTATAAATTCTGATTGCATGTTGTACCTTTCCCAGTCACTCCCTCCCACTCACCTACACACTTTTCTTCCACTTCTACCTTCGACAACCCCCCCCCACACACACACACACACACACCAGCAGAAACAACCTTATCCTTGCTTCTCCTCAGTCCTCCATCACTTCAGTGCCTTTGTGATCATAGTGACAGCCTTTACAATATGTCGCAGTGGATCTGCTTCACCTTGAATATTTCACTAAAATGCCAATGAAGGCTGGAGTCAAACCCAGGGGACTGTCCAACCGATGAAAGCTCTCTCTCTCTTTCTCTCTCTCTCTCTCTCTCTCTCTCTCTCTCTCTCTCTCTCTCTCTCTCTCTCTCTCTCTCTCTCTCTCTCTCTCTCTCTCTCTCTCTCTCTCTCTCTTTTTTGTTTTCTCTTTTATTCATTTATTTCTCTTTCTCTCTCTCTCTCTTTGTCTTTTCTCAACCTTTTGCAGCCAGGACACAGCCGCCACGCTTTGGAGCTAAAAACACCAGTGATTATCAGAAGAGCCCAACGCATCCTGGTCCAATCGTGGTTCTGATGCAGTCATTTTACACAGGCTTCATGTCAGAGATGTGAGCAGAATCTGGTGAACATGGCAAGGAACAGTGGATGTGAACAGTACGGAGTTTGTCATGAAACATACTGTATGTGCTCCATGTAAAGACAAGAGACATTAAAGACTCTTTCGTTAAGAGTTCTTTTTTATATTAAGGCATTTTTCAGGTTCAGGGTTCTTCGGCTCGTGATGGGCTACTCTGCTCATCACTTCCATTGGATGTAAATATTATGTGCTGTAATGTCAACAAATACAGTACAGCAGGGGTTCTCAAACTTTTTGGGGCCAGGGAACCCTTACAGGGGAGAATGTTTTCCAAGGGCCCCACCATAATCGTAACACCCATTCAGCATACCCTTTGTGCTCTTAAATGGACACAATATGCTTGTTTTACAGTATTGGTTCAAATGGTCCCCATCTGTAGATTATAATATATGTTTTCACTTTATGATACAGCACAATTTTATAGTTGATGGCAAATTATTTAGCGGACCCCCCTGGCTATGGTGCAGGGACCCCACTTTGAGAACCACTGCATTACAGTACTGTATGGACTCATTCCTGAGGATTCCTCCACTGTGACGGCGCCACAGCGCCATGGTGAAAACTGTGACAGAAATCTAATGTTTGAAAATAGCCTGGTGATCTGGTTGGTACCAGGGTTTCTGGGTTAATGACTGTGAAGACATTTTAACGACAGGTCAAGTAATGTTTGACAGGCATTAGCAAAGTGACGGGTGTTTAACGCTCACGGTAGCGAGTCCATTACAGGCCCAATTTGGGAAAATATTTCCACAGTTTAGCTCAATCCGAAGGTTTGCAAGATTATTTGGATAACATTAAATGTCTTAGACAAGGGATTTATGGGTACTAAAACCAGGCGCAGCCAGCTTAGTCTTGCTCCAGTTGTCATTTTTTCCTTTTCTAAACATGCCTCAGTGCAAACACATTCCTGCTTATTCTCATCAAACAGTTTGTTGGTACAGTCACTACAAACGCAGGTGTCTGGATTAGGAGTACAAGCCTCATCGAAATCCGGGATGAGTTTTCCCCAAAAATCTCCTCTTTTTATATTTGGGAATATTTAACATTGTGTGTCTACACTACAGTGTCAACACCACATCCGTTTACAGATTTGACCGAGGTGAGCGTAAACCACTCCCTGCACAAGACGTTCCACGGGAGTTTCCTCTACGCCGTGGAATTGACTGCGGGGTTCTGAAGTGTAAGGCCAAGCGAGTACCCAAGCCTAGCGGGGGAGGAGGTGAGGGGAAGGAAGAGGCTCCACAGGGGGGCGGAGGGAGACAGACGGCCCTCCGAGGACGAGGGGCGGGGTCGGCCTGTCTCAGAGCGACACCTCCGGGGGCCGGCCTCGGAGCGCACCAGGCCCGGCTGGGCCCTCGCCCCGTCTCCTCTCCCTCAGACGGAGGCAGAGCCAGAGGCGGCCTGGAGCCCTGACACCGGTGCTGCTGTAAGGAGACACCCTCGCCACCTCGGTGGCTCGTTCAGACATGTGTTTGATCAATGTGTCGGCTCTGTATGGACTAGGACTGCTGCCTGGAGGCGTCACTGCTCTCGCTGGTGTAAACTACTCCCCACACTTTCTCTTTTGGAGAGACTCAGTCTCGACCGATTGACTCACTGGATTCTCGGAACGCCAGTTTTCCCCCCTGTTATTTTATTTTTTAAAGTTCCTCTGGTGTTTCGAGTCCCAGACGTGGGGCCCGAGCGATTCGTTTAACGAATCCCACCACGGGGCACCCTACCCTGCTTTGATTCTCTCCCTCCACGACAACACCAGCATCTGCCACCTCGACGAGCGAATTCTCCCGTGATCGAGCATGGCGGCGCTCAGATCCCGACGACCTGAAGTCTCAGCGCAACATGGCTCCGTCCCGTCAATCCCCCCTCCCTCCCCAGTCACCACGTCCTGATCCTTTGTTTTTTTTTTTTTTTTGCATATTCATCAGTCGCCTAATCTCTTTGGCGTGGAGCCTGGGGACTTGGAGAGATAACCTGGAGAGTTCCTCTGAGCTGATGTGGATCTTGGTCGCAGTATGGGGGAGGTGTTAGGCTACCGGGCGGGTGCTGCGGCTCAGCTGGGTGTGTGCATACATGATTTATTTGACTTACACACCCAGGGAGAGATAAGAGGGTGACCTTCCTCCCTCTCCTCAGCGCTCCCTCACAGGAGACGCACGTCGGAGCACATTCGAGTACAGCTGAGGTGGTAGCGTGACCCGGGCCAAATGGACGAGGTGGTTTCGCTGTTGTTCACACACTAGTGGTGGAGTGAGGTACCGGTGTCTGTGTTATGTTGTGCGTGAGGTCAGTTGTCCTTTTTCGATCGTTGTGACTCGTAGCAGCCACAGGTTGCGGACGGGAGCGCGAATATTAAAGTGGTCGTTAGGAGCCGTGACTGCAGCTGTGTTCTGTCAACATCACTCGTTATATTCGAGGTTATTTTCTGCTATTTGTGTATTGTTACATGAGGAAGTGACAGGCAGCTCAAGATATCGCCGGAGGTTTCGGTGTGGGAAGTGATTTAGACCAAATTGAAAGATGAAAAGCTCAATTATATCTCTGCAAGATGACACATTCTAACTATCTCTGCAAGATTCCCCTTCTAACTATCTTGCAATTCCAATAATCGGTTTTGAATTTGTGTGGAGAAATTGGGTCTCCCACAATCTTTTTATCAATGGTTAAGAAATGGATTCTTCTGGTTGCTCCTATTGCCCTTCCCTCAATCCGAAATGAATTGCATTCTTGACCATGAAGAGATTTTAACCTCTGTCAAAACAGAGACATTTGCAATACATATTGTTGGATTCAATGATTGTGGTTGAAACTTTGTACTTGAGTTCAAAGTGTCACGATTGGAGTGAGAACCTTGCATTGATTTGTGTTTCCAATCTCACCCAACCCAGACACGGAACACCCACAGGAAGAAAAAAAAAACCAGCATGGCTTTGAATATGTTTCCTGTGAAACATTTGATTGCTATGATGCTTCAGGATTGTACAGTGCACCATGTAAATCAACACAGGATAATAACCTTGAGAAAGAGCCTCGTGACCGGTGATCTGACACTCTGAGGCGATGATCGTTAGTCGTCTGCTGCGAGGATTGATACTCAGTTTCAGGATCGTGTGTGTGTGTGTATCAGTATCAGGACTGTGGTTGTGTGTGTCAGTATCAGGTCTGTGTGTGTGTGTGTGTCAGTATCAGGACTCTGTGTGTGTCAGTATCAGGACTGTGTGTGTGTGTGTGTGTCAGTATCAGGACTCTGTGTGTGTGTGTCTGTGTGTCAGTATCAGGACTGTGTGCGTGTGTGTGCGTGCGTGTAGGTATCAGGACTGTGTGTGCGTGTGTCGTTATTAGTATGCATAGTGACTTGTCTCTCTGGTGAAGTATCCACACGTGCGTCATATGTGATTGAATGGACAAACACACACAAGCCAACCGTCGCTAGCCCCACCCAGGACTAGCCCTAATCTACTTCACAAGATTAGGTCGCTGTGATGTGATGCCGAGTCATGCTCCCAGAGCCTGGGTGGAGTCTGTGTTGTCTCTTTGCCTTATTTTTACATAGATTCAATTATTGTTAGGATGTCTATTTTTATCCTCAATTCATACCAGAGACCTTTACTTCTGACAGGCACATACGACCTGCTTGAGTCTCTAAAGAGTGGGAATGCAACAAGGCTGCTACGAGTCACAACGATCATGTGTCATGTGATCATCTTAGAGATTTTTTTTTACCTCAGGCTTCGTTCAACATGTCTGCAAATGTTTATGATCAGTTCACTTCCCGCTCATGTCTCATTTGCGCTTGAAAAAGCATCAAGATTAGTATCTGTCTGAAGTCTACAAAGCAGTATTAAACCAATTAGGAGAGGGACTGGTAACATTATTACCACTAGATTTACATGTTCAAGTTTTCTTCTTCACAGCAGCCATGCTCTCTCTCTCTCTCTCTCTCTCTCTCTCTCTCTCTCTCTCTCTCTCTCTCTCTCTCTCTCTCTCTCTCTCTCTCTCTCTCTCTCTCTCTCTTTCTCTCTCTCTCTCTCTCTCTCTCTCTCTCTCTCTCTCTCTCTCTCTCTCTCTCTCTCTCTCCTTCTCTGCAGGAGAGAAGCCGTCGGTGAACAGTTCTTCCAGTCAGGTGAGTGTTGCCCATAGCATCAGGACCTGTGGGCCAGACCATGCAGCAGGATCTCCTCAGAATTAATCACCCACAATCCTTTGCAAACGCGCTGTTAAGCCCTTCATGGGACTACAGGCCACTCATAGTGACATGAGCTCCTTTCTTTAACCCCGTCCCTGACAGTGCCTTAATAAGCCGTAGGCGAACACTCAGAGAGCAGTGAAAAAGGAACTCTGGCGATCCCTCGGAAAACGAGACAACTGTCACCTGCTTCTGCACCAGCTGCCGAAGTCATGAAAGTGAGGCTGCTGCACAGGCTCAGAGGGAAGGTGATATCACAGGATTACTGGGAATGTGAAGATTCCTGGCAGTGTGGTCTGGGGTGGACTCGCGGTTATCAAAGCACTGGCTGTGGAGCAGGATGAGATCAACGCACGACATGCAAACGCATCTCCCGCGAAAGATTGTTTTTCCTTTTCCAAATGTCATATCTGTGTTCGGAGGCATATCTCATAATGCCTGTGTATTCTGACGCTATCAGGGCTGTTTATTTGCACTCAACTCAGGAACGTACCTTCATGACTGTAACGGTAATGTCACATATGTAAGCGAAGCGTCCAGGACGTGTAAAGATATGAATACAATCCAAACAAAGCAGGATGAGATTATACACAATCCTCTGAGCTACGCTGACACGTCAGGAACGTCTTCCTTCTCCAAGATGAGACGATCACAGATTACAGAGACATGGCATTAAGAGAAACGGAAAGTAGTCCCCTACTCCAACCCTCCATGCCTCCCGCCTTCTCCCCCACCCTCCCCACCTCTCCCCTTCTCCCCAACCCTCTCTCCACACCCCTCCATGACAGACTCTCAGTCTATTAAAAGAGGAGCTCAAATCCTACAGGGAAATTACCTGCTCAAGATTCTCTTTATGACTGGGACGTTTTAATATCCTCCCCTAAGCAAGGGAAGGCTGGAATGTCAATGAGTTTATCAACAACAGCCGAACAGACCTTTGTTGCTTATTTACATATTGTACACCTCCTACACCACCATCCCACCCGTCCTACAATGCCCCCCGCATAGAAACGTCAATGTCGCTCGCTGCACGCATCAATGAAAAATAGTGACCAATCACAGCTATCTATCTCAGTTCCGAGACAACTGCTTTGTTATATCGTAGGTCTTAGGCAGGGTTTGCTCTGTAGTTACTATGCCCCCACATCTCCACACCAAACGCACACACATACACTTGTAGCATGATCCACACACACGCATACATGTAAACACGCAGTGTGACCCACACACACACACACACAGCATAAACCACACATACACACACACACACGGACACACGCACACAGTAGGGCACACACAGACACACGCACGCAGTGTGACCCCCCCCACACACACACGCACACACACACACACACACACAGACACCCAGTGATCCAGAAGGCAGGGGCAGGGCTGTGGACGTTGTCTCCAGTGCACCTCCCGTACGCAGAACACCAGAAGAGTTGACTCCACAATCCTCTAAAATTGATTTACTGCCCCAGACCAGTCTCTTTATCCCTGTCCTGATAAACTGTTGTTGCTGTGGCGCCCACCTAGCTGAGGCCCAAATGCCTCCTGTTTTAAAGATAATGCCTATCAGCTTTTTAAGCATTAACAGAGTTCCCTGTTAGAGAAGTCTACAGCGGTGTCCTCAATTACAGCCCTATCTCCCCAGGTCTTCGCTCTGCAGTAAAATGTAATATAGCTACCTGTCAACCGCTGGCACTATCAGGCCTGGCAGCATAGACAGCTCAGAGAAAGAAGAGAGGAATTATTTACTGATGCAGATGTGGTCTTTTTTCTTAGGAAGGTATTTTAGGTAATAAACCTACCATTGCTGTGGTGCTGCGTGATCCAATTATGACCTTGAGGGACAACCTCAATCTGGTAAGCAGGGGTGTGTGTGGATGCGTGTGTGTGTGTCGGGGGGGCGGTGGGAGGGGGGTGAGTAGGAGGGGGTGAGCTACGCAATGACCTATTGTTGTGTCCCAATCCAAATGAACAGCTAAAAAAGCAGTCAGAAGTGACCTATGGGATTTGATTGTCGCCCTCTCACTCTCAGTTTTATTTTTTTCTCTCTTTACCTTACTTAGCTTCTATCTCCCCCGGTCTTTCCTCATGGCTCTGTATGACTTTTACCCCCTCCCTTTTTGTACACCCATCTCCAACCTCGCCCTCTCTCTCTCTCCCTCTCTCTCTCCCTTTCTCACACTCTCTCTCTCTCTCTCTCTCTCTCTCTCTCTCTCTCTCTCTCTCTCTCTCTCTCTCTCTCTCTCTCTCCCTCTCTCTCTCCCTTTCTCACTCTCTCTCTCTCTCTCTCTCTCTCTCTCTCTCTCTCTCTCTCTCTTCTCTCTCTCTCTCTCTCTCTCTCTCTCTCTATAGCAGGCTGTCAGCACCTTAATCCTTGTAAAAGTCAGTCTGTTACCAACAGAAACCCAGAACGCAGTGTGAAAGATTTCCGTGGTTCAGAAAGACCAACGGTCTACTGTCAGCCTTCCTTTTCTAAGGAGTAAAACTTTGACGAAGTTCAAAGTAAAAAAAACATTAAGAAAGAAAACTAATTTTGTATTTTTTTAATGCTAACATCTGCCAAGGCCATGACAAGTCTGAGACTACGATGCTCCAGTGCATTTAATCATGGCACATCAAAATGTACAACATCTTAATAATGACCCCGTCCATGGACAACATTATCACAGTTTTTCTGCAATGAACAGCAAAATGTGAAGTCATTATGCTGTCAACTGAGCCATCATTCACAATTATATCGACAACAGCAATTGGTAGAATGGATGTCGGAAGCTGTGGACGGAAAGCTGCAGGCTTCTCGCTTCTCACCTTTACTTCCCTGCAGCTTTCTGGCTCAACCAAGTCAGTAAACCAGGCCTCTGGCTTCAGCAAGGAAGCGTCTGCACTGGATCAAACAACAGGAAAACCTATCAGCTCAAACAGACATCCAGGAACTGCTAACTTCAGCTTCTCTCTCTAATCTCCTAAACCAATCTCACCCCTCCACTGACCATGTCCTTACACATTTGTCTGTCTTTCTTTATTTACAGTAATACGTTGCCTTTTGTAGGCTACGATACTGAATGTAAAAGAAAAACATTTATGCTAAATACAATGCGTGTTGACGACCTTTGATGTGAACAAGGCGTGATAAAGACAAATGCACGAAAGGCTTTCCACAAAGCGTCTAAGTAATGTGACGTTCGGTTTCCGAGCAGAGGGATTTTTTTTGTTCACAAACCACGGGTGAAATTCAGTCCAGCTGTTTCCTCTCCTTCTGCTAACGCCGGTCACACAAGGATCTCTTTCCAGCTCACTTCACATTTCATTTGAGCTCCAGGAACACAAAGCAAGCCCCTCCTCCTGTTCTGCTTTGCTCCGATAGCTGAGCAAAAGGGACAGGAAATCATTACCGTCAAAACTTCTCAGGCAAAGGTCACTCAAATCGAGAAAATTAAATTAGTCACCTTGAAGGGAGGCATGGAATGGTGGCAGAGGTGGGAGGTACAGACATGAGATGAAACAAAGACCAAAGACCTCCTGTTAAATAATTGAAAGGTGTGTGTGTATGTGTGTGTGTGTGTGTGTGTTTGTGTGTGGGTGTTGTCTTTTATTTATTTGCAATTAAACAAGATAATTGAGTCCTTCCCACTTAATTAAGGAGGAGGAGATGATAAAGCTGCAATTAATGACTGAAATCAGACCTGGTTAACGAGAATGAATGTGCTTTTAAATACTGCTGCTCTCCCTGCCAAGGCACCCAGCGGTGTGGGAGTTGAGAAATCTGAGATGCAAACGCAAATCAACAGATTCAAGAGAAACGCTGTTTAGAAGGTCAGCACAATAGCAATAACGATCCAAAAGCACAGGCATTCGAAATGGAGATGTGCTCATGCACGGCATGCGAGCGCCCCCGCCGCTTGTAAATAAAGACTGAGACTAGGAGGATCTCTGCTCAAGGACTGTGATCAAGTTTGGAATCATTGACTTATTGAGCACATCATCTCCACTTCTTCTGGCCCCGATATCAAACCTGTCTATCTGTCTCCTCTCCTCAGACCCTAACAGGAGGGCTGTGTCTCTGCCAACAAGTACGGAGAACTAATGAGGCCCCAGCCTCCAAGCCCTGAAATCATCATTCCTCAGGTTCTTGTCTAGGTCTTTATCCAGCACGTGAAGAAAGGTTTTAAAGGTCATCTGCAGCAAATGCACAACTATTGTAGGACACAGAGGAACAGAGGCTCGGAACATCTTCATTAGATGATGAAACCACTGGCTGCTAGGGAGAGCTCATTAACAAATGTCAAACGAGTCTCCCATTGTATTTCTGTAAGCAGGGAGCGCATTAGGAGTAGTTACACACCACATATCAAGCCATGTTGATTATGCACAGTATAAGGATGTATTGGAGAATTTGATATGCACTTTATATTTCCCCCTCCGTATCAGCCTTCATCATTATTTTCCCCTTTTTCCACCGTTCTCAATAGGAAAATTAGATGAAGGGAAATGAGGGAGAGCTGGATAAAATAGCTAAGCTCCAGTGAATCTGCAGTTTTATAACCAAGCTGTATTCATGTTCTGATTAGTTTGTCTGGTGTAAAATGGTGCATCGCTGCGAAATACATAAAAGTTTCAAATCCGGGCAACCATGCTGATGTCCCATGAAAGCTTGTCTTCTCTTAGGAATAGACATTTAGTTAGGAATAATTAACTCACGTCAATCTCTGCGTAATTAAATCCTACCGGAGTTTCTTGAAGAACGTGTCTGATTCTACACATCGTACATGCCCGGGAGAAAGATGTCTTCGACTATGGAGTGGGTTGAAAAAACAAGTGCACTCATTACGCAAATCCACTCAGCCATGGAACTGAATACACAGGATGTTCTATTTTAGCCTTGGATTGTTTAAAGGAACCAGGAAGGTTCTATCGGTCTATCAGTGTACTTAATTGAATGAAAGCATCTGTCTTTAGCTCCACTCCTCATCTGAATTCAGTGCAGACATGCTAGGAAACCCGCTGGGACCGTGCATAGGCCCTTCTCCAACACCCTACCCACCAGTTCAACAACCTCAGATCCACAGACTCATCCTCTGGTGAGGGAAACACACTCATCCTCTGGGGCCATCACAGTGTTTTCCGAATCCACACGGTGTTATATCCCACACCTCTCAAAGGTCACTGTGATTCTTGTCTATAGACTAGTAGGGATTCATTAGACTCGCAGTGATTCGTTAGCCACTAATAACCCCTAAGTTATTTTACACCGTGTTCTTGCCGAGTTGCAGTTTAGTTTGAAGGCGTTAAGATCCTGCTTTCAGAGCAGCCAAAAATGGACTCCTCTTGACTTTAGTTTCAGTGGACAAGAGAACACAGTGAGGTTCATTGTGAGTGTTAATGGCCCGTACATCACATACTATCTTCTGAAGCCAGGGTGGACAAGCGTGGTCTGTTACCCCAGGGACCAATCCCAAGAGCCGTTAAAAAAGAGTTGATCCAGCTTAATGTCCCTTTATTAAGGCGCGAGGCTCCCAGAGAAAGAGGAGCGCCCCAGACCCGGGCGATTATTTACATCTTATTAGCCCGAGGCAGCGAGGTATTACTTAGCGCCACGCTGAGATGGCTGCCATCTTGTCTGCGGGCCGTTCCTCATAGCTGAGTTCTGTCACATAAACTGTGCTTCCCCCTGCCTGGACACGTTTCCTTGGACAGAGAGCCAGACTCCTCACCCGGCCTCTGGTGGGGGGGGGGGGGGGGGGGGGGGGGTTTTAACTGAATGCCCTGTGCAGTGGCCCGGAGCTGCCATTTACAGAGGAAGTGTCTCCTCCTGCCCACGCCTCGGCTCCAATTAGATGTCAGGAGCCAGCTGGTGGTGGTGCGGCGGGTTACTTCCTGTGGCTGATGCCGTCGTCGACGGCCGTACGGTGAGGATTTGTGCCGGATTTGAAGGATGCCGCGGTTGCTCTCGTACCCTCGGAGAGAGCGGAGCAAGCACAAATCCTGGTTCTACCCAGGGACCTCTGTTCTGTTTTAGCAAGCACTGCATGTACTGTCCGTGTGGCGCAGATGCTTGTAAAAGCGTTGGGCGGTTAAAAAGCAACCCGAAAACTCTGGATGAGTCGGCCAGTGGACACGCAGGGTTGAGACATTGTTGCAGAGGCATTAAATGAGCATTCTGTTGCCCCCCACACACCCCACACGAGCCTCTGCTCTGCTGTGATGTCTCCTCTAGGTTCGAAAGTTGAGGTTTCTGGACGTGAAGGCCTCGCTTCGCTTCACCGGCGACCGCTGGCTAAAGCAGCCCCGGGCTCGACGTACGCAGTCCTCACAGTGGGGTTACGTGGGGTCATTTGGCGTCATCCCCCGAGGCACTTCTGCTTCTCCTGGAGGACGCTGTGTCTGTAGCGTTTCAGAACAAAGCAAAACCCAGGCCCTCACAGCCGAAACAGACTTTCATTTGAAATGAACAAAACACTGCACGTCGGACCCCCAGTGGAATATAGGTCCCTCTGTGCTAATGTGATTCACGCGTCGGTATAATGGCAATATATCTGAAACGGTGTGTGTGTGTGTCTGTGTGCATTTGTGCTTGTGTGACCATCTTGCATTATTGAAGACGCAGTGGAAAAAAAGGTGCAGGTGGGCAAGTTAATATTTAAGAGGACTGTAGGAGCCATCAACATCATGTCTTGCATACGTAAAGATAATGTTGCTTTAGTCAAGGGAAATCCTGCAAAGTGTCCACGGACAAATTAGTCCAAATTCCCATATTTGAGTTGTTTTGATTTTAACATGCCATCAACACAATGCAAGATGTCAAAGTAATCAAAGGCATAATTGCCCATGAGCGTAAAGGGAAGTCCCATCTGGTAAAACAGAACTCTGTAATCAAGTGGTTATCGTATCACGCACATACCTGGGAGACCTAGAACACAAGCAGACATTACACATGATAAGGAAACCGGCTCCCGTCGAAGGGCATGGGATGTTTTTGAGTGATTCTGAATAAACATCTTTGAGACATGTGGATCCCTGGAGCAACATCAGCTCATATCTCTAGCGGGCACTCACTTAATTCCTGGTAAAACAGCAAACTAACCATCAGCCTGGTGAAATCATGAGTTAGGGTTAACGCTAACGACCGTGGAATAACCGCCAAACAACTGCAAAAAAACTGCGAAACAACTGCAAAACAACTGCAAAACAACTGCATGTGGACAGGACAGGGAGAGGAATATTGTTTTTTGCTGTACACTGTGACAGATTACATATACTGGAAGCTGGTTTGTAAGAAACGTGTGGATTCACTAAGTGCTACGCCATGAGCTAGCAGGAGCTAGCCACTCAGCTTGACTGGATACATCAAATGTGTTTTCATACTTATGGGATTTTAAGTTTTTCATTAGGCATTAATGCAGCAGGGTATAGCTCTCAATTGTGACACGAGCCTTGCATGTGAATGCTGGCCATGAACCAAACCTTTAATTAGACACTTTAATGCAACCTCTCGAGCAACTAAAACATATTTTCTTCAAATCCACTGAATGCATCACATTAGATAGATTTCCGTAGAATTTAATATATATTTTTTTCCCTATACTCATCCGTTTAAAATCCACAATTTCTTAATTTCATTTCAACCGGAGAGGGTTGGCGGAGGAATCAATGTGTGCAATTAGACACACAGAACCCAGCAATTAGCTGCTGTCCTAATGTGCCTCGATAGATTTTTCTAAAAGGATGAGAGAAAGCAATACTGTACGGCTGAATGTCCTGTTCTCGGTGGATCTACTCTGACAGGTCAGTGGCAGGAAGTCTGCAGCACCACCGTTACCTCGGCAGAATGTCATTCCGGGAACTGTCTTCTGTCAAACCTCACCAGTGGTGCAGTCTGATAGGATGCAGTGGGCATGCTGTCACATACAGTTTGCCCTCTACACCCATGAGGGCGTACGCATCACGTGGACGAAAGCACGGAGAGCTACAGCTGAGTGTTCGTGGCAAGAGAGACTATCTTAGCTAAACTCCAAACATATGCTGTCTCCCTTCCTGAATGGGGCTTGACAAGACCCATCACATTTGTCCTGAGGTGGCGTGAAAGTGTAGTTCAAGTGTGATGTGTTTTTTTTTTTTTAAGGTTCTCTGGGTGAACACTGGGTTAGCCTTTTCCTGTCTGTGCGTGTGTATTCCACGGATCGTTCGTTTGCCGTGGGCTTTTTTTCACGGTCGTATTATATTTTTGATATGTATTTGCACAAAGGAGGCAATCTTGGTGGGAATTCTATTTGAACTCCTTCTGGAAACAACATGGCACCTCCAGGCCTGTCCGTCAGGGCCTGTGACGTTGATGAAGCCCCCGTGGCGCCAAACCCCATCACCCAAGACGAGCTGGCGCGATGGTGACCAAGTGTCTTCTTAATCATACTCTTCTGGATAATGGTTTTCATATTTCCTTTTGCTCATTCTTTCATGCGAATGTGTGCAGACCCTTTCGCCATTCTCTCTCTCTCTCTCTCTCTCTCTCTCTCTCTCTCATTCTCTCTCTCTCCTGGAACACACCCTTCCATTTCTCTTCACCTATGCACCTAGATACTGTTCTATGGCTTATTTAGATTAAATATTATTTGTGATGCCAGTGGTTTTGAGAGAGCCTTCCCAAATGAGTCAAAGTCAATGTGTCAAAGTGATTTCTTTTTCACATGCACCGAATAGCATACCGCCATCAGGACAGTGGCATTCTCGTGACCTGGCAAGCAACATCTAAGCAGTGGGATCAAACACTCACAAGAACAAAAAACGAACGTATAGTATACATATACGCATCGGAAATGATACAAACGACTGAAACTTCCGAGCACTTCTCCATGAACACGACCACACCGGGTGTCGTCTGCACCGGAGAGGCGTCCTGGCTGCCGTGTCGACACACCGCTGCAAGTCTCTTTCTCTCCACAAAACCATTGATTTCCGTTTTTTTCCACAGCCTCAAGGTCAGACCTGGAGAGGATGTCTGCAGGAGCTCATCTCGTCAGAAGGACCAAGTCTGCTTCCCTCTTGACTGAGGACGGATAGGACACAAACACATCTGCTTTTCAATCATAAAAGGAGATGAAGGCATGACGGTTGCAAGGAGCTTCATAACAAATACGCCTTTTGGTTTATATAATACAATAAAGTATTCTATAAATATTCATCTTACCTGATCTAAGCAGTGAATTGTGTTTCTGTATTTCGCCACACTGGCAAACAACAACATACTTTTCCCTTAGGCCTATTTCTACTCACAATTTCTACTCACAACACACATAAAATGGAGGCATTTTTCTTTTTTTTTACTCATTGAAAATCCATCTAGATTCCAGAAAGTTGTACAGTAAATGTTCCTTTAGGCTCTCTGAGACAAATGATCGTGCGGCTTCCCTCAGGCTGTCGCCTGCTTTGGTGAATGTCAGTGCGTTTAATGCGTTAGCGTCGGTACACAAGTAATGGGCCTAATCATGGCAGATGACAGCCTTCCCAAATTAATTATTTCCTCATGAATGACTTAGAGCTGGTCCAAGATCCGCAGGCGGAACCAAAGACAAGCAAACAAAGAAGGTGTGCAGTTACATTTCAATCACAGGGATATAAAACGCAGTCCCGGATGGAGAGTTTGAAGCGCATGATGATGATACATACCCACCATTAAGAAATGCAAATGGTCTTAACAATGTACTCAGTCCTCGACAATTTGGGGGTCATTTACCATTGTTTTGATCACAGTGACTGATATAATACTACCAACATGTGCACAGGGAGGAGGAGTTCCCGTGACCAGTGGAGGTGGCGGTGGGAGTGGGGGTGGGGGTGGGTAGGCAGGAGGTGTACCATGCTTACAGCCACACCCATGATGGGGGAGGGGTTCTGACCTGCAAGTAACATCACACCACGGTGCTGGAACCTTCTCTGCGAACTGCAAACGAGCAAGCATTTATGGCAAAGAGCTAGCATAGCTTTCTGTGGAATGGTTTCTTTGAAGGCCACAGGCACATAGATAGGTGGTGTAGGTTTATCTTCATGTATCCAACATACAGACTGCACGTTCTGAAAGCTAGATGTTCAGGCCTGCTTTACTAACATCACCATAGATTCCATGTAATGACCACAAATGGATCAGCAAAAAGACCACAAAATATGGACTGCAACTCAAAACTGTGAATGTCATACATACAGTACATGAACGTGAGAATGAGCATTAAGGTGAGACTGGAGCGCAATACTGACTGAAGAAGAAAGAAAAAAGATGAAAAGGATTTCAAAACTCACGTCATTGTAGGGCTTTGAATTACAGCACATCACACGCTGGGGCAATTAGTGAAGCCCTTGAAGGCCATTTCAACAAACAGTAGCATCTACTTTGTGTTAAAGTGCAACATCATTACATTGTTAGCTCCTGACCACAAACACCGCAGTGCATTTGAAGCACTTTAGAACCAACAGAACCCTTTGCTCCATGACACTGTATGAATTACAACCGCCGGTGAAAACAGATGCAGTGCTCTCAGTGGTTAGGCATGATGGAACCAGACTGCGTTGGCACGCACATCTTGTCAAGTATTTCATTTCATAGACACACGTGATTAACATAACCCCAACGCAGATTACATTACAAGCGTCTCGGAGTCTTGAGAGAACGCAGGCCCGCGTGTGTAGGGCACACGAGTGGCACAGAAAAAGGGGCCCGCTATCAGATAACCAGCATCATCAATACCACATTAATTCCATTCTTACCAATTATACCGTGGAATATTATTATGCAGTCAGCACATAGCTCTACTGGTACCTTCCTGGCTGTCATATTTGCAGGTTGTACTTAGTAATTTAATCTAATTGCAGGATAATGTAACTGATACTTGGGGGGTGGGGGGGGGTGGGGGTGGGAGGGTTTGGTCTTCGGGGAAAGGGATGTAATTATTGAATTGATTACTGGGGCCTGGTTAGACGGGCCAAGATCCTGTCACAGGACTGGCCTGCACAGTAAAGTGAAGCATGGGGGAAAAGGAAGATGGGTGGATGTTGAATTCTTCTCAGGGTAGTCTCGCTGATAAATGTAAAAAAACGGCTCGCAATACAGGGTGCGGCTAAGACTTCCGCTCATCCCCCCTGTTCCAGTTGCTTTCCATCGAATGCTGCTAAGGCAGACATGGTTTCGCGTTGTTCGTGTGGGGCAGGAACCGAGAACGGCATCCCGTGTGTTTGTTTGCTCGACATTTCAATCCGCTCTAGACGACGAATTCTGTTGGGGATGGATATGTATGCAAAGACTGAAGCCATAATCGATGTTTGTTTAAGAGGAGAAAAAAAAATCGGGAACACACCACTGTGCACTAATGCGGCCCATTCTCCGGGAGTAAAATATCAAAGTACTCCTCTATTGATCGCTGGAAACAATCAATACTCAGCCATAGCATCTGAGCATTTGTTGCTCAGCAGTCCTATTTCTCTGGAATGGAAGATCACGACATGGAGACTGATTGCTAGGCCACAGGGCTGGGGTTTGAAGTGTGTGTGTGTGAATGTGTGTGCGTCTATGCGTGCGTGCTCGTGTGCTCTGCACAGGTGTGTGTGTGTGTTTTCAGGGCTGGTGCTGCTACAAAGGCAGGTGGCAGGTGCCGTGCAGCTGACAGGAGGGAGGCGGTTCCCAGGGGGTCCAGAGGACTGACAGCCGCTGCCCAGCCTGAAGACAAACAGCCTGTTTTCCAGCACAAAGAACTCAACACCCTCACCTGTCTACCTCCTTCTTTTACACTCACCGCCCCATTCTCATCAGGCCATTAAAATCCCCTCTGCATCTCTCTTATTTTCTCACTCTCCCACTCTCCACCCCCTACTGTAAACACAAGCCCATTCCACATGTCTTGTTGCACATGCAGTGTTCTCTCAGGGAGAGAGATTGTGTGTTGTGTGAGACATGAGACAGGGAGAGACACAGGGAGAGACAGAGAGAGAGAGAGATAGAGAGAGAGAGAGAGAGAGAGAGAGAGAGAGAGAGAGAGAGAGAGAGAGAGAGAGAGAGAGAGAGAGAGAGAGAGAGAGGGCTTGCTGAATGGTATGCATGAAAACTCACGTTTCTAAAGATGTGCCTCAAATCTTCTTGTCTCTGTCTCCCTTCCTCTGTCTAATGTACACTAAACGGACACAAGTATTGGGACACCTGACCGTCACACATATCAGTTTTTTGAACATGTCATTCCAAAAAACTACTGGCAATAATTTGGAGTTGCCCCCCCCCCCTATGTTGCTATGACAGCTGCTCCTCTTCTGGGAAGGCTGTCCGCAAGATTTAGGAGTGTGTATGTGGTAATTTGCGCCAATTCAGTCACAAGAGCCTTAGGGAGTTTGGCACTGCTCTTGCGTGATTAGACCTGGCTTGCAGATGGCGTTAGAATCAATCCCAAATGTGTTAGATGGCGTTTCTGTCAGGAATTTGTGCATGCCAGTCAAGATTTTTCACACCAAACGTTTCTGCATGGAGTCAGAGGGGGAGGGGTTCCAATTTGGGTAGCCTGTCGGCTTTCCCAAGACACCCCTTATCATCTAAAGTGATTTGGCTTCCCCGAGTCACACTCCTGCTTGGCCAGGCGGTGTCTCCTCATCTCGTCTAGCCCTTCGCCTTTCTTCAGGAGGGTTCCCAGACAAGCCAAACGTGTTCCAGGCTCAAGGCACACACTCCATCCAGCTCCTCCTCACAGTCCATCATATCCCCCAATCAGAAGCGGGCTGTGGTTTAGATGTGCAAACAGAGATGGGCCAGGTTTAATTAAAGGAGATGAGGTGCTCACACCTGCGCAAACACACCATTTTTAATCCTCCAATAACTTCAGCCTGGGAAACGACATTAAAAAGGGATGAAGTTATGCAAAGTGTAGGTTATATCGGATGATGTGTTTTTGACGTGCATTAGTTTTTATTTGCCGGTTTACGTACAACAGCTACGTAAAGAGGCTGTTTTAGAAATTCATCGACTGTGTAAACCATACTGCTATTTCGCTGAATATCGCTTCATATAATCAATTCCTCATAGCATTTTTTAGGCACTGGCTCTGTCCAGACTGCGGGCTTGACTGAAGAGCTGCTCATGTCCGAGGGAGGGCGGTGGGATACGTCACAGAGAGAACCACAGAGGAGGAACAACGGCATAACTACCAGGGCAGAAGGAAGGAAGGAAATGACCTCACGTCAGTGCCGGGGGGGCTTCCTGCCCGGGTGACGCTGATGCACTGTCAGTTTGTTAAGGTTAAAGGCAAATCATGCCATCCATCTCACACCGTGAGATGTGGTGTGGCTGTGATTGGGCTTGGCATGGCTCCAGAGCATACCTGCAGCTGAGGAGGGAGGAGGGGAGGAGAGGGGGGAGAGGGGGGAGGAGGGAGGGAAGGTGGACAGACAGCTGGAACAGCTGCTGGCTCTGTCTGCCAGACACCTACTGCCACGGCCCGTCCCAAACCATTACAGAGTACAGGAACGATACAAATCACAGACGCCTGCCTGTCCTATCACA
The DNA here is from genome assembly GCF_963692335.1 of Osmerus eperlanus. Taxonomy (NCBI): domain Eukaryota; kingdom Metazoa; phylum Chordata; class Actinopteri; order Osmeriformes; family Osmeridae; genus Osmerus; species Osmerus eperlanus. The sequence continues at coordinate 6,411,716 of NC_085032.1, read as the reverse complement.
TCTATCCCCATCAACATTCCCCTGGCTCCACAAACTCTGTTTCACCAGTTCAACACACAGTCACAATACACGCAGTGGACTGCTTTCGAATCAATGCTATATTCGCTTTCCCTTTCCATTTTCTCAACTTGAGATACCGCAACCATGTGCTGTTGCATATTCAAAAGCTGTTTTCAAACTAGCTTCTTGAGATGTGTCTACTTTCAGTAAAAACCTCAGACGGAGGTTGTGACAAAGTTGTTTTTCGACAAAAGCCTTTTGCTGTTGCCAAACCACTTACAGACGCAACTGTCCATCATTCTCTCACAGAAAGTATACCAACATATCATCAGCCAATGCAGAATCTATAATCTGACATCATTTCCTGCCACTCTGTTCTGATGGAGTGGATTTAAGTGGGTAGACACACACCTGTGAAACTAAGATGGAAGATTGCTTTGAAACCTTAACATATGCAATGAATGCGGGGTACAGGCACTGAGTCACTGCAGAACACACACACACACACACACAGGGACACACACCCAGGAACACCCACACTGGAATACACACACACAAGAACACGCACACACTCAGTGCCATGTATCCTTCATCCACACACACAGAAATGCTATTCCCCCCTCCTTACACTACTGTGTTCTGACCTCTCAAAATACGTTTTCTAAATGCTTGGAAAAACCAAGAAGTTGTGTGCTCCTTTCTTTTCATCCAGCTGTAATGGAATGCAACGTCTGCTACATGCTCTGCAGGGCTTGGCCGGGGATCTTTGAAGGGAGCTGGAAGACTGACAGAGGATTCACTCAAAGAGGAGACTAAGCATCTGTGTTGTGTTTCGGTATAGAGTGACTAAGTTCAGAAGTATTCTGGGAGGTGTATTCATATTTCAACTGTTATTTTCAAAAAGGATCTATTCATCTTCAATTGAACTATCGCGATCTACAGTGAAACATTTAAGAGTACTGTCTTTCCTGGTGCATTATGCAAATGTTGCTTCAGGGACACACTGGTATTTTAAACAAATTATATATATATATTTTGTTTTTTTTAAATAAAATGTTACTTACTAATTTCCACATATAATTAAGCCAGTCCGCCGTCATTTGACGTTTGTGATTGGATGATTGTGGGAACTGTAGTTTCACATACAAAAAGCTCTCTCCATGTAGAGGAATTCTGCAGCCATTTAAACTTCATATACCATCATGCAACAGTCGGCAAAATGAGGAAGTGATATACAACGTGACATACGAAGAAAAGCTGTGTGTGAGAACAAGGAAAATGTCCAACCAAATAAAGAAAAGGAAATTAGACAAAAACGTACAGGATAACCTGTACTTTGACAGTTATTCAGATGTCACGATTCACGAGGAAATGATCGCAGATCATGCACGTACTAACACGTACAGGACAGGGATATTTGAAAACAGCAGCTCGATTCAAGGCAAAGTTGTGTTGGATGTCGGAGCAGGTACCGGTGTCCTGAGTATATTTTGTGCACAAGCCGGGGCCAAGAGAGTTTACGCGGTTGAAGCTAGTTCAATCGCTGATCAAGCTGTGAAAATCATTAAACACAATCAGATGGAAGACAGAATCGAAGTCATTAAAGGTACTCTGGAGACAATTGATTTGCCCGAGCAGGTGGACGTGATAGTGAGCGAGTGGATGGGCTACGCGCTACTCCACGAATCCATGCTTAACTCTGTTCTGTTTGCCCGCGACAAATGGCTGAAACCCGGCGGTCTCATTTTACCTTCAAAGGCAGAACTTTACATCGCTCCTATCAATGACTTGGTTGTGGAAGACCGCTTGAATTTCTGGTGCACCGTGAAGGAACAGTATGGCGTTGACATGTCCTGCATGTCTGAATTCGCAAGGAAATGCGTAATGAACAATGACATCACCGTGAACTTGGTGACAGTCGAGGACGTGTTGTCCCATCCCTCTAAGTTTGCGGAGCTGGACCTGTATTCCGTGACCGTGGAACAACTGAAATCGGTGAAGGGGCCGTTCAAGTGCGAATGTTTTGGCTCTTCTGCTGTGAACGCCCTTTGCGTGTGGTTCACGGTAACCTTTCCGTGTGGGGACAAACCACTGGTCCTCTCCACGTCTCCGTTCAAACAGGAGACCCACTGGAAACAGGCGGTACTGTACCTAGATGAACCGGTGGATGTGATGCAGGACACTCTGGTCGTTGGAGAAGTCAACATGTATCCTTCTGAAGACAGCTCCAGACATATATGCATCAACGTGGACTACACAATAGGGCAGGACAAAAAACACTCAAAAACCTTCTCCATTCCAGATGGATACTTGGAACCCCAACAGCTGCCTATTGCCACCTAACTTTTTAAAAAACATTGGAGACTCACCTGTGTGTCTGGTGGCTACTTGGTGTCAGTTTCTTGCATTCTGGTGACACTTACGCATAGCTCAAGGCCATGAAACATCTATTATAGAGAGATCCATTTTAATGCTGGCCAGGCTTGAAACTTTAAGTCGTGTTAATATAACAATATTAAATTGAGGATGAATAAATGCCTAAAACATTCATTTGTTTCACTCTTGTTTGACCTTAAGTTACAAAGAGCAATACATGTGTATCAATATTTTATGCTACGATTACATCCCTTATCTTTGGAAATACATTTCTGCTTCAGTCAACAATGAGACAATGAGAAAACAGTCCCTTCCTCAGCCTGCTCTCGCCAATCATACTTCTGAATAATAGTTTGTCAAATGAGTGGGCCCCGAGTTGTATTTGGACATCAGATTGTATTTGCCCCAGCCTTTTCACGTACCAGCTTTTACTTTTGATATTGACAGCAGGTCAGGCCAGGACAGAAAGGCACGCTTTGACATTTCAATTTTCATTGAATGGCTTGAAAATCTAACCTTTCCACTCACAACCCAACTGTCATGTGTGATGGGTTTTATACAGCGGGTTAACAGCATGGCGTACCTGTGCTCAGGGGTACGGAGCGCTGGCTTGGACACACAATAGGGCCCTATGTGAACCACATGATGAAAAGAATGGCACACAGTCCGTTATGCAGTCGTGTTGACTCGTGGTCGAATTGGACCCTTTGGGAGAAGGTTGTGGCTCGTACGCACTCTGTTCACCATAAGGGCCTACTGACCTGAACATGGACGGTGGGACACACAATGACCATAAATGCCTGACTGTGTGAGCAGGCTTCTGGGAGCTTCTGAGAGCTCAGTATGAAACTGTAGGTGGCTAAGCCTCTCTCCTATGCTCGACGCTAAACCAACTGCAACCTCTTCCGGCCTGTAGTCCTTTTGAAAATCCAATAGAAACGGTGTTAAAACTCCAAAATCTGATTATTTGTCTTTTATATGGCGTAGCCATCGAGGGGGGAAGATCGATAGATGTGCTTAATCTGACTGGTTCAGGGCTCCTGGTGAAGTTCGAATGTGTGACAGGAGTACTGATGCACTGATACGTCTCTCCGTGGACGGGGGGTTTGTGTGTTTGCATCCGTCCCCAACGTGCGTGCCGACGTCTTGGCCCAGTCAGACCCTCTCTGACCAAGGGTGTGTATGATTGGAAGCTACTAAAGCTGCTGGACCGTTCATCAATTATTGGAGACTGATATTGAAACCTGCCTGAACTTCCCCCCGCACCATAACTAATCACCAGCTCCCATTGGCTCTTTAAATACATATTAATGATTTACAGTGTACGAGCCAATGGCAACACTTTCCCCCACCAGCCAGTTACAGTAACCCCTATTTCTGTCAGGTTCTCTTGAGAGAACACATTGGAAACATGTTATTGACCAAACCTAATTTAGGAGGCCAATTCCCCAAGCTGTGTCCTGATATCTGCAGAGCGGAGCCACACTATTTGTCCGTATTATCATTTGCACTGAATGGGCCTATATTTAGAACAAAACGGTAAGGGCTGTCTTGCCGGTGACTCATTGCAGACGAGCATAAGAAAAATAATCGAATGTCAAGATGCATCTCCTCTGTGTTAAGCAGTTACAGTAACTTTTAAACACCTTAATTTTTTTTTCTTTTTTTTTTTTTTTTCAAATTACATTTTAATTTTATTTTGCTGTGCTGTAAACTTGAGGCATGGAAGTACATTGATGCTCCATAGGGGTCTTAGAGAAAGATCACCACACACACAACTATAAAGGATATCATGTGGCCGTGTTCGGAATCTACAAACCACGGCACATTCCAAATCCACCCAAGAGAGATGGCCTCTGAGCACAGCAGACGACACTGTTCATAATCCTGCTCAGTGAATTCTACGTCTCTCGTGGGTCATGTAAATCGGAACAGAACACTTGAAATCTCAATCCATCTTGAACAGACTAGGCCTTCTGTGGCATTGTGACTCCACCCAGCTGGACCTGCCCTCTAATCCTTTTCAATCATGCCCTTTCAGGATTATACTCTGTTGTAATTCTCAGGTATTGCCCCCCCCCCTCCCCACACACACACACATATAAACACACACACTTAATTTAGTATTTCTATTTTGATGTTGAGTTGTGGGGTTTAGAACAATGCAGGGCAGACTAGGTAGGAGGCATGTGCTCAGGATTGATGTTGGCGGAATGTGCTCATTTAGAAACCAAAACACCTGGCGCAAACAACTGGATGTTCTGCCTACTTTATACACTTGTGAGACTGAATGCAATGGGGTCATTTACTATAGATGAACATATTCTGGTAGGGGAATTGACAGGTAGTTCATTGTATTTAGGTTGTTGAGAAATACTGCAGTCTATTGGTGCTCTATGTTGATGCTTTTGCAACTCAATGCACCTGCAGTTAATTGTAAACTAAATATGTGAAGTATACCTTTTGTGGTATTTTATCGAGGTTATGAATGGCAACATTCATATTCGCCATCTAATCAATAAACGTTTAAACGTTGTAGCTACTACAATTGGTCATTTTGAGGCCTGTGGGCTAACTGGCCTGCGCATGATGCTTTCATGTGTAGAGTAGACCTCGGCCTCAAGGTAGACTGTTTATCGGATAAAGGCAACATTAGAGAAAAAAATCTAATTGGCTGTGTCCCGTGCCTGACACGGGGATGTACAAGACCATTTTCTAATCACCATCGAAGCCAACAAAGCATAACCGGAAAAGGGAAAATGCACAGACACACACAAGTGAATGACAAATAATAGAGCTTACGTCACGTGATTCCCAGAAATGTCAATAGGTGCCAGTTATCCAACCTCTTGAAATATTTGATGACGCGTGATTGGGCACAACACTACCGGTTTGCGATCACAGCTGCTGCGGATGAAGTGCTTTAATAACAGGAAGAAGAGTCCAGTGGATCGTTTAAAACAAATCCTGTCCGGCAATACACGTAATCATTTGTGTGATAATAAGCCCTTCTTTCTCCTCTTAGTCATTGTCACGAAGATAACTCACATGTAAGTTGTTATATGCAAGCATGTATATGCTAGTGGGAATAAAATATGTTTAATCAAAGTTTACCATACATAATGTGTTACGGAACTGTTTCAAGTTATTTTATGACCCAGAAGTCTATAATTAACGCAGTAGTTATTATTATTGTTCGGCTATTATTATCATCCAGGTTATCCCTTGTTTTACTTTGTTGTACTTTGACGGCCACTTTGTCATATCCAGTCAGGTTTTAAAGCTATGTCTAGGCACAAAAAATCGGGCAATCAGAATATTGGGATGACAATATACATTTTCCCCGAGACATTGTGTTCTTTCGAGTAGACATCCAAAACGTGAAAGCGTTGAGTTCTAGTTTTGTGGCTCTCCTACTAACATGAATATCGTGTGCGTTTCAGGTGTGATAACAGCATTCTTCAACAGAGTGTAGCGTCAGTGGAGTTGGGCTGGAGAGCCGAAGAAGCGACCTACTGCAAAGAGGAGCTGTCCAGGTGCTGAAACAGCGGCAGCTGCCAAGCACTCTCGAGTTTGCACAATTGTAGGAAACGTTAAGTTTTACGTGTCATTGTAAACATAGGTCTACTTTAATTTTGGTAATTTCCTTAATTAAAAAAAAATACACACACAGAAACAAAATATAGTTATATATCATATGTTGTCCTTTAATTTTATACGAAGTTTTCCCAGTGACTCTTGTTCCTACAGGCCTAAATCCCGTGTTTGCCGATTAACGTGAAACAAATAGCCTTGCAGGCACAGTTAAATAAATTATTATAAGACGCAATGTCATGTGCTTATCATATCAATCTTCCCCTGTTATTGCGTAGGAATTGTGAATTGGGCTACAAGTAAGACTTCAGTGAGATTCAATAACACCAACTTCAACCACTCAAGATATGCTCGCATTGGCGTCTATTGATGGACTAGATAACGCACAACATATATCAGTGTCCAGTGAAAGCTGTGCTTCCTATTTGGAAGCAGGCATAATAGCAGCATCGCTTTGACTTTGTTTTACGACACGCATTGTTTCCTGACTTTTGACGGACAACCAAGTTGGATTTTTAAAAACGATTTTCCACAATTTACATGGGCTATTCTCGTGTGCGATTGCTCCTTGGTTTCTCTTGGTGCCCGAGTAGCCCATCTGAAGTGGCATTCTGAGCGGTCGCGCACCACACTCCCATGGAGCCGCGGAGAAAGCGGTCGTCTCGCTGTGAGTCTATCATTTCCGCCGTATCTATGATGTTCCAAACCAAACGTATGCGTGTGCTAAATGTCCATCTTCGTTCATCGTAAAGAAAAGGAATAAAGCTGTGAAAGAGGTGAGCCAAAGCTCTCTTTTTTTTCATTTGTTGGAAGGATATGCGAGCAAACTTTTGATGGTCGACTTTGGATTCAAAATGACCGGATCTCCCCTGATGTCTCAATAGTGAGTGACCTAATATAAAGGTTAAGCCTACATGCTACATATAGGAAGACACATGCACTTAACCAATAAACCATGAAAATCTGCAATTTATATGTTCGTTTTTGTCACATATTTTGTCAAGTGTGCAAACAGATGTTGTTGCACACTTGTTATTACGTACAAGCAAGATAACCTGAGGACATGGTTTTCCGTTCCAATACGCGTTTCTCTGGTTTCTTTGTTATCATCATATTATTCCATATCAACAAGTAACACAATGCAGCATAATCACGTAGCCTACTATTAATTAGTCTGAAAATAACTAATTTGCCGTAAACTGATAAAGTTTGATAATGTGCTCGCGAGAAAGGAATTGCAGTGGGAAATAATGAATCAGTGTCATTACTTCACGTTTCCCGATTATTTTAACTTAACTCAGTTATTTTAATAGAGCAAGTAACTTTTTTGTTTAGTGACAAGGGGATAATGCATTCACTTTTAATGCGTCTCGTGGCTCTATTTATTACTGCTATTATTAAGTTTGGAACCATATAGCCTATAGGCCTACTTGACCTAGTAGATTATAATATATATATATTAGTAGAATATGCGTATCTACTAGCTTACATAGCCTATAGCCTATAAAGTATCTGTACTAGAACTTTAACTCACTACTCTTCTCCATTATTATATTTTTCTTCCAACGGACAGTGAGTTTGGGTCCGGAACCATATGTGTGATTGGCCTTCCCCAAGGCTTTATGATGTTGCATAGGGTTGCTTCGGGCTAAGGTACCCAAAATGAATCCGTTGTTGAGACTCTTTCCCATGTGTTTGGTAAACTGTGAGCAAAGACCGTTATGATGTTGTGGGTGAAATGTAAAAACATGGGCTAAATTCGACGTCAGCTGTGCGTGCGTGTGTGTAGAGAAAGGGAGAGAAATAGATAAATGAGGAGGGAGCGAATGAGTGCGCGCCTAACGTGCGCGTTGTGGGTAAATAGTTAGTGTTAATTATGACAGCCCAGTTGAGCGTGACACGGGTGGACGGTATGCTGACCCCCAGTTTTTACACGTCACACTAAATGGCTTTTCACTTAACAATCCATCAATCCAAGATTGCAGGTGAAGCACCGTTCAAATGTAAGTGAAAACATGAAAGACGGCGCGGCACATACTGTACATTGCCAATCCCTGAGTCCCCACGCGCACAGTGTCAGACAAACACCTACCCCAAAACATTAAGTTATCTTACAGTAATAAACCAAACTCTTAGACGAACGATACATCCTAGAAAAACGATAAATAACTCAAATATTAAACACGATTACTAAGCCTACCTTTAGGACCCAGAGGAGCGCATAAGTACTGTGGCAGAGCCCGGGATACAATCACTATTTGCGCGCATTTGTGCGAGATTGCTTATCTCACACATCTCTGCTCAGTGTATGTGTTCGGCAGTGCAACGGGGCAACAGTAAGAACGTTTCGTGCAGAGATCTCCCAATTTTCCAAGTTGTAGGTATTTTGTCCCTACGGAGTTGCTTAGTGGTCCCGAAGAAGGACGTGTTGGAAAACACAGGTCTCTGGAAGAATATTCTGGCAGAGTGCGGGTTATCAGATGTTCTCAAAAAGTGAGTTATCTCAACCGCCATCTCAGTCTGAGCAGTTACCTCGCACTGTGTATAGGCTATAAAGAAAGCGCGAGGGATGCGTGACGCTGAAACAGAGGAAGATATTCTCGACAGCAAGGCTAATTGGTGTGATTCATGTCCCCTTTGAGTGTCGGTAACGACTTCATACCGAAAGAGAGGGAGCGATTATCAGAGAGAACAGCACACCCGTCCACAGGAGTCAAATATTTTGGCGTCGGGTTTAAGGAATGATACCCAATTTGAAATGGACAATTTCTGAAGACAAGGAACATACGCCTTTCAAAGTTTTGCAGCGGTCTTTTTCTGAGGACACCGTTATAAAGCTTGAAGCGATTTAATAATGGGATGGCAGGTGGGAGAATGATGTTCCGGGAAATTTTGGCAAAATCCTCACCTTTATCTATGGTTGTGCTGACCGAGCACTCCGGACACTGATCGGTCATTTGTTCAATAGTGGGAGAAATTTCCTCCGATCTCGTCCCCTAGCCAAAGATATGTTGCACAGCAATTCCACAAAGATTGACGTGCGTATTGGGGTGCTGTTCAATCGCATTGTTGGGCTAAGTCAGCTTCTTTTAACTATTGGGTCATCAACTTTTTTTCCTCCGAACTCATCACATTAAGATTAACACGCGCATCTTAAAGGGGCTCCAGTGGTCATTTCTGAACTTAACAGTTACTAAGACTGGACTGTGCTCCTTGATTTGAAGAAATCCCCCAAAATGTAAGTAGACTACAATATTGTTTGCAAAAAGTTATACATTTCTTTGGTAACGTACAAGCCACGCCTGTCTGCTTTAAATGTAATTGAACCCAATGTCTTGCTGTCGAACGTATTAAAATTGCCACATTAGAATGCTCAAACGCGTGTAAAGATATCCGAGGAAAGACATACTTTGTAGACATTCTGCACCATTTGTTGTGAACAAGGCTATTCACCTGATACATTTGGATTAATGGGACAATACTAACCACTCTGAAAGAGACGTAAAGATTTTTTTACTGACCTTTAATTTAATCAGAACCTATTTAATTTGACAGCAGTGAGTGCACCTTTGGTAGGGCGATTTATGAAGCGCCCCCTTGTGGAATTGATCCATGCCAAACAAAATACAAATTTACGTACAGTATTTGATTACAATTAATGTAGTTTTTTTGATAGTATTTCTCATGGACAGTACATCTGAACCAATTTTTTCAGTAAAAACTTATAGTGGACATTAATGGAGTTTAATTTTCATAAACTTGTTAAGCAGTACAGTACATGTGTTTTAAATGTATATATTATTTATTTTAATTGTTTTAATTTTTAAAGCTTTTTGTTTTTGTGCATCAGTGGTGGATACCCTATTGGAGTTTAATAGAACAAGGCCTAGATGGCATTTATATGATTATAAATGTAAATTTGTATCAATAGATTCTATAATTACTGTTGCCATTGACAAATTATCTCATAGAAACATGGCCTTAAAAATAATTGAAACTCTGACTTAGTTAACATGTATTTTTATACAGAAAAACATATATTAAATCAGTAGATTCATCACGTCAGTCATATTGGATTATATTGTTCAATTTATTACAACATCAACATACTAAGTTAGCCCACGACTAATTGCGACTAACAGACCACATCTTGGCGTCATCACATGATTCATGATTGGAGATGATTTGTTAGGCTAGTTGACTAGACGTGCATCTGGATCTGGGGTTATATCAGTGTGTGTACAGTAATGTATCACTACTGTCGGCTGACGGCGTAGGGCAATGACTCTGGGTGGACATTTTGAGAATCCAGGCCAGCCATGTCACTGTGGAAGCTGAATAATATGGTGGTAGCCTTTTAGGAAAAGTGTCTTTAATAATGCAGAAGGTGTTCCTATGTCACAATGAAGATTGTGTCCGGTAGCAGAAGAGAGAGAGAGAGGGTCATTGGTGGTATGGATGTTGTTGGGTGAGGCCGGGTGCTTCAGTACTTTGCGCTGGAGTAGCCAACACCAAAGCTAAGCCAAAGCTACTCAGTGTCAGCGGAAGGGTCACCCTGTCAAAAGTGCCCGTCCCTCACACATATGTGTCACTTTCCCCAGTTTACGAAAGGGGAGGAGGGGGGGGGTGTAGTGTGAAGGAAAGAGAGAAACAGAAAGTCGAGAGAAAACAAGAGGAGAGAAGGAAGGAGAGAGGGCGAAGCAGAGAGAGAGAGAGAGAGAGAGAGAGAGAGAGAGAGAGAAGGAGAGAGAGAGTGTATTGTGCAGCCGTGGGGTGAGTCAAGCGTGTCCTGGCAGCTGTGTTCGGGGACTTTTCCTTCCTTGGGAGGACAGGGACCAGTCAGGCACAGCCAATCCCGCTCTAGGAGACGAGTAAGGGGGGAGGGGGGGGGGGGAGGGGCAGCTGCCATGTCAGAACAGTGTTCTCACGCTGAGACCTGAACCTCTGCTCTGATTTCCTTTGGCCCGCCCCCGTCCCCCCCTCCCGCCCCCCGTCCCTTTCTGCTCCCCGTCCCCTCGTCCGGTGGCACACTCCGTCACTGACACACCCATTAGCTACCTGTGTGTCCTGTCTGGATTGGCACAGATCCAGGGCCTGCTGATTTGGTGTGTTAGGTGATGACGTATTGAGGACAGTGGAGGATTGGGTGTTGTGTGTTGGGGGGGACCGTGTGTTGATGACTAGGTGGTGTTGGTGATTAGGTGGTGTTGGTGATTAGGTGGTGTTGGTGAGAAGGTGGTGTTGGTGATTAGGTGGTGTTGGTGATTAAGTGGTGTTGGTGAGAAGGTGGTGTTGGTGATTAGGTGGTGTTGGTGAGAAGGTGGTGTTGGTGATTAGGTGGTGTTGGTGAGAAGGTGGTGTTGGTGATTAGGTGGTGTTGGTGATTAGGTGGTGTTGGTGAGAAGGTGGTGTTGGTGAGAAGGTGGTGTTGGTGAGAAGGTGGTGTTGGTGATTAGGTGGTGTTGGTGATTAGGTGGTGTTGGTGAGAAGGTGGTGTTGGTGAGAAGGTGGTGTTGGTGATTAGGTGGTTTGGTGATTAGGTGGTGTTGGTGAGAAGGTGGTGTTGGTGAGAAGGTGGTGTTGGTGAGAAGGTGGTGTTGGTGATTAGGTGGTGTTGGTGAGAAGGTGGTGTTGGTGAGAAGGTGGTGTTGTGGGGGACCGTGTGTTGGGTGACCAGGCAGGGTGGCGGGGTCGCGGGTGGCCTGTTTCCCGTCCTGTAAGCATGGCGGGTGTCGTGTTTGCAGGGGCGTGCTTCATTCCTCACATGTTTATTTATGAAGACTGTCGAATTGGCAGCTTGTTCAACGGGGAAGATTAGGGATTTCTGGGAAAGCAATCCGAGAAGAAGAGAGGTTTCGTCTGATGCCCGTCCAGCCTTTTCTCTTTCCCTTTCTCTCTCTCTCTCTCGAGGCTGGCCAAGAGAGGGGCAGATGAAAAACAGGGGCCATGGAAGAAGGCATTCCTCCATCTGTCAGGATCTCTTTCGGTCGTTGTAGCCAACGAGGCGTCCGGGTCTGCATATCCAACCATTAACTCTGCAACACTCCACCAACGCTCCACCGACCCTGGGGATGGGATGGAGACAGACTCGGGGGGGGGGGGGGGGTTTCACAGTTAAGAAAGCCTCACCCAGCCCGTGGCTCTTAACCAGGTCATGCGGACCCTTGTGAAACATTCATAGGTTTACATAGAAAAAGCAGCCCCACAATGCCCTCCTTGGTGAGATTGTACATCCTCAAAATAAACCTCCGCCAGAGCGCCGTCTGAGACCTGGTTCCCGCTCACCTGCGGGGTCGAACAACTTCACAGTCATACGGAGGGTGTTCGATGCTGTTTGTGTCGCAGGGCAAAACATCCCATTGTACAATACCTATCGGTTAAACAACAGTATTTACAATTAACAGTGGAATTGAACAATCGCCGTTGTGGATTTCGCTTTAATGTTGGACCTGGGTTTTATGTAACCATTCTGTAAAAATCAATCCAGCGAGCAGTTTAATCCAATGGTGTCTACTCTAGATTATAGATCCCATGCATAACATGCGGCGACATTCAATATGTTGCCGTGTATTAAGCTGAAATATCTCTCACTTCCTGCCCGCTCGGCATCTCAGGTGTCCCCGCGTTAGCCTTGATCGATGGGAGAGGAAGAAACCTGCCCCAAATAGCCCAGACCTCGCTTAAAATGCACGCCACGCGCCCCTCGCTCCTCTCCCCTGCCCTGTCGGTGGGACTCGGGCTTCTAAGTGGCGGGTAATGAGTGGACAGACCAGAGTCTGGATTGTGGAGAGTGATAATGACCTTGCTCTTGTGATCTTTAATGTGCCGGCTCCTTATCCAGCACCGCTTTCACTGTTCTCTCATTAGCCCTGGTTTCTGGACTCGTCTCTGTGCACCTGCCTCCCCTCCCCCTCCCCCCCCCCCCCCTTCCCTTCTCTCCCTGACATGGTAACACCATGTCTGTGGATCGAAGCAGGGCGCCAGAGTGCTGCAGGTTGTTGATTGGCTGCTTTCTCACCTGCCCGTGGCTGATCCGGTGACATGCCTTCGTTTGAAACGGAGTGTTATTTCTTGCTTTTCTCTCAGTCTCTCTCTACCTTGAAAAAAAAACCGGGGCCTCTCTTACCGCCTCCGCCCTTTCGTCTTTGTCCATTCCATCACTCCTTATCCCTCCTTCGTTATTCTCTGTGGTAGGTAAATTCAGGGCCTGCCAGCATAACTGTGGATGATAGTCGTCCGGATTGAAGGGGTGGATTTTAAAAGAGCAATTTTAGGCTTTTGGATCGAGGAAAAAGGAGCAGTTATCTATGTTGAGGTATATTAGGAAAGATCCTGTATACCTGTGGTAGTTTGATCAATCTTCTCTGCACCTCGCTGACTGCTGCTTACCCCTTACAAACAATACAGGGCTCTCATGAGAATTAGACGACATCATAATAGCATCACCCATCCAACGAGGGATTCATTCATCTTCAGTAACGTGCAGTACAGGCGGAATACTGCTTCTTCATTTTAAAGAGCAGAATCAATGTGGTCTGCGACAGTTCAAACAGAGCGTTCTTATTTCCTCCACACGGCACCTAAAACACAGTAGCCAAAGAGAAGGACATGCTGGGTAAGTGAAGCGAAACTGCTTACCAAAGACAGTCCTGCCAGCACAACGGCAGATTAACAGGGGAGAGTTTAGCCCGCATCTCTCCAGACGATAGGAGCTGAACAGTGCCTGTGGCCAGGCAGGACTAATTGATCACAGAGGAGTAAGAGGTGTGTTGGGTCAGCAGCTCCATTGACTCGGCTGAATGATTAACCAGCGATAAAGCGTCCACATCTCAATCCCTCAGACGCCTGGCTAAAGTCTCTATCAATTACCTACCTGGAAGGCCACTGTTGGGGGAGGAAAGGCCGGGCTGAGTCTGTCTCTATTAGGGTACGACTCAGCCTCTTCCCAGCCTGGTCGCTGGATGAGGACCACTCTCACACTAGGAACGAGCCGGATGCAATCCTAAGCTTTTCGCGACCGTTTGAAGGTTAAACTCCAGTGCTGATTGGCCCGTCCAGCTTGGATGATTCATCAGGAGGAGGGCAAAGCTCGGAATACAGACGGCGTGTTTAACAATCAAGAGGTTGATGTCTGGAAGGCGTACTGGCCAGACTGTTGACAGGGTCGCCCTGGCATGGTTACAGTGCGTGAGTGGAACCTTGTCGCGAATGCTGTTCACATTCAACGTGTGCTATGACGTCAGAAGCACCACCTTCTGAGCCGGGTCATGGCACCTCCTATAGAAGGCTTTCTCGTGAGTCATTTCAGCCTTGAATGGAGACTGTAATTTAGTTCGAAAGAGCTCGGGCTGTGAACATTCATGTTCTTTCAATAGCTACATTGTTAGGGCTGCCGACACCTTACTCTGCCTGTACTTTCAGACACATGACTGTGCCTGTACTCTCACTGGAATTGTGAACAGACGCTCAACTCTGCACTCGGTTAAAACATGTCGATCTTAGTGCGTGTGCCGGTCGAGGTTGCCTGTGGTAGAACTGATTAGATGTGATAAACAAATGTGCCCTGATGTCAGTTGGGGGGCGGAGGGTGGGGATGGAGGGTGTAGGCCCGGTGTGAGAACAGTGGGATCTAGTTTGCCTCGGTTATCCAATCCTCCTGTTGTGATCAACACCTCACACCATCCTGGCAGCTTTGTTAGGGAGGGGGGATCTGTGTGCCCCCCCCGCCACACACACACGTTCCATCCCCTTGCCTGTGCTAATGCTCAGTCGCTGTCGAAACTCGATCCCCTCGCGAAGGTATTCAACCTCTCCCCCTCTTGTTTCCCCACAGACGCCGGCTGCAGGGAGGACGAGGCCATGATTGACAGCGGACGAGGCTGAGAGCACCTGTCACTCATCCCTCCGTCAGCGTGTCAGAACGCCCGTCTCCGTCAGGGGTCAGCTCCTGCCCCCCCCTCCTCCTCCGTCCTCCATCCTCTCCTCCTATTATCTGCTCTTCGGGCCAGTGACAACCACCCCCCACCCCCCCCCCCTCCACCCCCCGACCCGGTCCGGCAGCGACCCGCCCACAAGGTAACCGCCCGGGCGACCCCGAGATCCAAAACAACAAACGCCCCGCTCTCCGCCGCCCGCAAGCCGCTAACAGGAAGCCGGCATGCTCCCATCGTTCCCTGGCACCCCTCTCGGCGAAGCTTGGATTACATCCTAAAAAACCTGCTCCGCGTCTCTGTGCGTGTGCGGCGTGTTTTTCCCCCGCGGACCTTTCCGCAGAAGAGCCCGCCCTTTTCGCCCCCCCCCCCCCCCCCGGCGCGAGCGCCCCGCTCGCCGACAGGAAGCGGAGATGCGCTTCTTCCCCCTGGCGCTGGCGCTGCAGGCGGCGTGGGCCAGCCTCTGCCAGGCGGCCATGCAGCACTACCCGGCGGCGTGGGGCCACTACGACGTGTGTAAGTCGCAGGTGTACACGGACGAAGGCCTCACCTGGGACTACATGGCCTGCCAGCCGGAGGCGGCCGACATGACCAAGTACTTGAAAGTGAGCGTGGACCCCCCCAACGTCACCTGCGGGGACCCCCCGGAGACCTACTGCGCCCTGGTGAGTGGGGGTCCGGAGCGGTCGGGTTGTTGTCACCGGGCGACCCCTTCCGGTTGCCGCTTCTGTTTTGTTTTGAGGGGTAGAGTGCCACTTGAGATGCACACAAACACACACCGCTGTCGGCGTGTGTTTGTGTGATTCTACACATTCAACACATTCAGGGTATCCTCCTTTCAAGTGGTGCTTCACTCTTAGTGACAGATGAATATGACATTGATATTCCTGTAATCGGCTCTTAAAAGTCATTGAGATTTCTCTCTGGGCCAGAGGTTATTTTATATAGTTCATACCTTGTTTCCGATGAAAAAACATCAAAGCATTTCTCACTCAGTATTCCAAATGTCATTGTTAAACTAAAAAGGATTCTCTTTCATACTCATTCTGCCCTATTGTGTGTTTTTTCCCCCATAAACCATGTGTATTTTCCAGTTTAAGACTCAATTAACGGAATCCTGATGTTCAAAAACACAGTATGTCATTATCAAATTAGAGGCACACGAGTGGAAAACCCTTGAAAGTTAAGCTTTCTTTGTGGAGTAAAGCTGCGTGCCTTTGTGAAGACAAGAGGGTGTAGCCTATAGGGTGAAGCATTTCATTAGAAAAGGTATTCCTACTCATTTAGGCTCTTCACTTTGAAAATCCCAGCTGGTTGCCTTCATTTAGTGCCATGCAGTTGCCAAAAGATGAATTCATTTTGGGCTGGTGTGTGTACCAGCCCCTCAAAGATTCTATCAGAACAAATACGCTCTTCAAAATTTCAAGAGCTCTTTAAATAAACAGGGAGAATTTCCAAGAAAGTAGTAACTTGCCGAATAAAACCAGTCACCACCAGCTGAGAGAGAGAGAGACAGAGAGACAAAGAGAGAGAGAGAGAGAGAGAGACAGAGAGACAAAGAGAGAGAGAGAGAGAGAGAGAGAGAGAGAGAGAGAGAGAGAGAGAGAGAGAGAGAGAGAGAGAGAGAGAGAGAGACAAAGAGACAAAGAGAGAGACAGAGCAACAGATCCAAAAAAAAGAGGGTAAGAAAGAGGCTATGAAAACCATGCAGTGACTCTAGACCTAATATCTTGTGTGCGGGAGGTTTTTTCGAAAAGTGAATTATTCAATATGTTTTGTAGCTAATGTGTTTTATTCATATGATACATTATTCAACCCGACATCTCAGAGGCACTTTTGAAAACGCTGACTCTGTGATTGACTCCCGAGGTTGGCTTGAGACGACTAGCCACCATTTCCGGGAGGTCATCATCCAAATAAGGTCATTTTCCCTCTCCCGAGGGGTATCGAGCACCCTGATTGATTCAATTTGACCCCACTGTGTAGTTCTGATTGGTTCAGGCCAGGAGACAGATATTGCAGTTGTTCTGCTGCTTTCTAAATGAATGATTTCTGTCTCCTGTGCTGTAGCACTCATCCATACCTAATTTCATAGCCAGTGGTTCAATAATCATATTCTATTTAAGGAAGCGAAAAGCAGGGGGAAGATGAAACCAAGTTGATTATTATTATGGCCCGTATTATAAACAGTCCAATGATCTCACCGTGGGTTGGCAGCACAATTCCTTCTCAAAGTATCTTTCCAGTTATACTCACATCGCTGCCCATGTCGGATTATGGAATTTCTTCAATTAAAACAAACGTTTTGTTCCTCATTAGCTAACAGTGGCCTTGTTAAGACTCGGGCTTAACAGGCATAAATCAACAAGATGATTACGGCAAATGATGTTGTTGCCTTCCCTTCAGTGCCAGCTGGACAATCGGTTTGCATTTGCTCTGCAGTATCAGGACTCTGTAAATCAATGTTTGAGCAATTAACGTTGAAATGGCAAGCAAGCTAGCTGCCGATAACACCGCTCATGCCTGTAGCAGCTTGCATTATGAGTATGATCATTCAGTATTCAGGCAATTAGCATCAGCCTGGGTCATGAGAGGATCCAATCTCTGTTAATTGATTTGTGCTCATGTTCGTGGCCTAGGGTCCAAGGCTGGTGGGATCAGACTGTAGATGTCTGCTTCCTGTGATTGGGAAGGTATCGCACGACACAGAGAAAGAGGGGGAAGGGGGAGAAGGAAAGAGAGGGGGGAGGGTGGAGGCGGAAAGAGAGAGGAAGAGATAGAAAGAGAGGGGGAGAGATGGAGAGAGAAGGAAAGATAGGAACAGAGAGACAGGGGATACAGAGGGGGGAAAGGGAAAGAGAGACGGAAACAAAGACAGGATAAAGATTAAAAAAATGGATAAAAAAAACACAGAGAACAGAGAGAGGGGGGGGGGAACAGACAGATCTAGCGTGTCAGGGTCTGGTGCCCGTGAGAGGGTAATAATCTCAGGTTCCTTCTTCATCTCACGGCCCGCCGGGCACCCAGACGCCCCTAAACCCCCCCCCCCCCCCGCCCCATCCCTCCTTCCCCACCCCCCCCCCCCCCCACCCCCCAGGTTTTTTTTATTTATATATTTATTCTTGCTCCCAGCCCAGTGGCCTTTGCCTTTGCAATAACTTGACCCCTCGTGAACTCTGGAGCGCTCATCCCCCCCCCCCTCGTTGTTATTAGATTCCTCCGTCCCCCTGTAGTTATACGAGTTATCTCGGAGGACTGGGAAATGCCAAGGAGTTTGGGGGAAGTGGCCCCGCTGGGCTCGGGTCCTCTGAGGTGAGCTGCGTCAACAGAGGTCTCGGGGTCTGATGGAGATCAGGCTCGATCAAATTGTCTAGTCAGGGGGATGTGGAAAAAGGTGTCATGGCTGTGGTTTCCTCAAGCGTATTGGGTTCTGAGAGTGCTCTTCCACATCTGGGAGTGTTCTCTGTGTGAGTGTGTGTGTGTGAGAGAGTGGGTGTGTGTGTCTGTGTGTGTCTGTGTGTGTGGGGGTGTGTATCCTCTCACATAATAACCAGGAAGGACCGACTCCCGTAGCACCGTGATGAGCTTAACAGCCAATCAAATCTAACATAGGAAATTAACAGACTATTTATCAGTTCTGCCAAGCAAAATACTGTCCTAGTATAATGAGACAAGCCCTCCTTCAGTAATTTAAAGGTAATGGTGTATCTCAATTATGGTCATTATAAACTGACAATGGGGAAGCATGCTTTATCTTTCCTGAATGCTACATAATTTAGCCAATAGAGATGGACACTTTTATAAAACAGGGGTACTTATTTTCAAGCACACCCACATTATCAAAATCCAGACAGGGTGTGGGAATACTGCATTATACGTTATAAAAACCCATGTGATCCCAGACAGCAAAAATGTCTAGACAACACTCCGTCGTCTGTGAATGATTTTTTTTCTCATGATACATTAAAAAGGGGGAAGATCACTGAACTAGGGGTGTATTTTGATGTACAATTCTGACCTTTCTCTAAGCTGATCCTGATTACGGCGCTTTTCGTCAGGCAGGAGGCGTTTTAACTCGCAGCCCCCCCGCCGTGTAGCGCCATCCCTCAAGAGCTCTGAGATGACATTTGTTGAGAAACGAGCACACTGTCAGCAACAATACGGCTTGTTTTCATATTTAAATTCGCAGCCCGCTCGATGAACATAGCAGAGAGTTTTGCCCGGGATCTAGTGTTTTGTGAGACAAACGTTGACATTCCATTTAATCGAATAGTTTATTCATGCTATTTTCATGAGGATCGAGATTGGAAAACAGGGCACAAAGCGGCTTTTCAAAAATGCTGACATACTTAAACGATGTTGGAATCAGGTTGGAAATATTAGCATTTTAACAGTATTGAAAAAACGAATTACTTATTCAATGGGCCTGTTGAACATCAGAGGGGTAGCCT
This sequence comes from Osmerus eperlanus, assembly GCF_963692335.1. Classification (NCBI taxonomy): domain Eukaryota; kingdom Metazoa; phylum Chordata; class Actinopteri; order Osmeriformes; family Osmeridae; genus Osmerus; species Osmerus eperlanus. The sequence goes on along the minus strand of NC_085032.1, from coordinate 6,392,365 downwards.
ACTAAGTAGACTTTATCCATTTATGAATTGGCTTTCATCTTTGTCAGACTGAATAGAATCGAGGCGGATTGAAGTGCTCACCAGAAACGCAAATTGTGTATTGGAACCCAGAGAGCTTCAAAGTTAACATATTTGTGTAATTTCCCAAGCTAGAAGTGTAAGTGATTGTTTCCTCTGATTCTTGATCACATTCGGGATAAACAAGTAACATGCCTCCATCTAGTTTGTTTCTATGAATAATTTGTTCTTTCATAATTCTCACAAAAAAATGGTGTTCCAGTCTTGATTGAATTTATCAAACACGATCTTAATCTGCTCTCAAGGATATTTTCCCCTTTGACTGATTTAATTTCCCAGCAAGCCACACTTGAACCTAACCAACAAGTGTGGCTTGCTGGGAAATTAAATCAGTCAAAGGGGAAAATATCCTTGAGAGCAGTGTAACACAGGGAGTTATTGTCCGTAGATAATTTTTTTGTGTCAGGAGCTAAAATGCAGAATCTCAGCTAAGGCTACACTCAGAGCAGTAGGCCGCCTCTCCACATTTCCCTGGCGAAGCTCGGACATCAAGTTTGCATGAGCTCAGCGGCGGTCAGGGATTTTTTTTCATTATCCTCTAACTCTCTCCCGATCCCTAGACCTGCCTCTTATCTGCCTGCCTTGGGCTGCCACAAGAGAAACCCATTAAACAAGTAACTGCAGAGAGTTCCACATTCCCAGGCTTCATGTCACCACCTAGCCCTGCGTGGCTATCGTCCGCGAACTCCCGTGCAGATGAGACTCGGCTGTACCAATACCCCTGCTGTTCTACATGCTAACACCCCTGCTGTTCTACATGCTAACACCCCTGCTGCTCTACATGCTAACACCCCTGCTGTTCTACATGCTAACACCCCTGCTGTTCTACATGCTAACACCCCTGCTGCTCTACATGCTAACACCCCTGCTGTTCTACATGCTAACACCCCTGCTGTTCTACATGCTAACACCCCTGCTGCTCTACATGCTAACACCTCTGCTGCTCTACATGCTAACACCTCTGCTGTTCTACATACTCTGCTGATGTTGTGAGCAAGAAGGCTAGTCAGGTGTTCCTGTCATCAGACAGTGGTAGATCACCATCATCATCGTCCTCCTCATCTTTGGCGTCATCGTCGTCATTCACTTGGAGCAGTCAAACAGATCAAACTATCTAGGCTGCATCAGAACGGTTACAGAAGGGAGCTAGCAGCGTTGGGGATGTTCCTGTCTGTGAACTCCAGTAAGGGCATTCGACGGGCGCCACAGCGTGCGTGCTGTCAAAAAAAGATAAGAGAGTGCTTCCTCAATTTAACCCTCCCGCTATGTGCTGTGTCAAGCTTATATCACCCTTTGCTGTCCTTGTGGTAAAATGAGCGGTGTGTCGGAAACAGGGAATCAAACAGCGGAAATTTCCCATTATCGTGAATGGCTTGTCTTTGTTTCCAACGTTAAGCGATGTGTTTGAATAAGATAAATGTGAGTAGGGCCTAGGTCGACTACTGTATCGCATGCCATAGATGTCAGACATATTGTATTCATATTTTTTTGTAGACATGAATAGTCCCACTGATAAGAAGCCGTTATCAATCTCGGATAGCATGGAGACAGCAACATTCAATTTATTTAGTGGTAAAATTGACTCCAAATCATATAAAATCATATCCTCATAAATGACATGAATTTCGGGAAATCATCGGTTTCCATTGGATTAGTCTCATAATTATCATAATGCTTTAAAGAGGCCTAGCTGTCAAGGCCTTGTATATCGACTTCCAGTCACACCAAAAAATCACATTGTTTACATGCTAATATTCCCAGAATACCCATTCCAACCATTTGGAGCTTGCATGAATGTCTATGACACAGGGATTTAAAAAAAAATGTATTATGACTAAGGATTTTTCCTCTTTCTCTTCCTCTAATGCGGGGCGAGTGCCAAATCCCTCTCATGGTAATAGGGTTTTTTTTGTTGCGTTTCACAGTTCATAGCGCATGGAAAATTATCGTCTCAAACCCCCTCTGTGTATGCGGTTTCTAATAATAGCCGTTTTACAGTGTTCGCCCATCAGAATGAGGGTTTAGGGATCCATTGACTTTTAATTGCTGTTAGTGCCTCGGGGGTGGCTGTCCCCTTAGCGTTCACGGCGCCGCCACGCTTCGGTGTGTCGCACGACGCAGCAGTGACTTTCAGATGCCTTCTTTTACCGCTGATAACATACGCTAGACCTGGCCGCAGACATGTTCCATAAGAGCTGGAGCGCAGTTGGAATCGTCTTAACAGAAGATGACGTGCTGATATGCACACACGGGTGGTAACGCTATGATTTACTTTATGAGGATTGGGGGAACGGAGAAAGATAAAAACGTGTCTGGAATGTTTAAGAGCGCGTGATCCCATCCCTCATTAGGATCAATAGTAGGGGGTCGCAGAAGGCTGTGTTCAGAGACACAGGGCGTGCAGTCTGGGAGACGATTCTGCTGCCGACGAGCCTATTAACAACCTATTTGAGGGGACATTTGTGTGCGTGTGCGTGTGTGTGTTTGAAGGGTCCAACGAGGTAGAAGATGAATGCTAGTATGTGGTTTTTTGGATGTCAAAACAACCCCATTTGTGAAACAGAAGCAGAGATAAACAGCCAGTCACTTTGGAATGCTAAGTAGCCTATAGGTAAAATAAACAAATCCAAAAAGATTTACAATCAATAACAAAGCATGCTTGACAATGACCACTGAGAGAGAAAAGGAAAATAAACGTAAACCTTACAAATGAACATGATACTAAGTCTCTCATTTAGAGGGAAAAAAGAAAAGAAAAAAATCTGAAGACTTTTTTTTTTTAAGAAGAAGAAATGTGAAGAATGTGCTTTCACAAGGGCTGAGGAAAGCTTTCTTTTTTCTTCCCCTGGCTTCCTTCTAAGATGTTTCCCCCTCTCGGGTTGGCCTTGAGGTCCTCTCCTCCTTCTCTGCAGCGTGTGAGGAGTGGCAGGGGCTGGCCGGCTCACCCCGACTGGGCCTAGACAGCCCCTCAGATTACCATGATTGACAGATAAAAAATCCAATGATCTGTTGTGTCTGGCCCAATGGTGAGCAGGGAGCACATTCTAAATCGATAGCAATGCTATCAGAACTGGAAATCAAATACAGAGTGCTTCCCTGAGAAGCATGTGTATAATGACATTTTGTGCTGAATGTGATCGATTTGTGATGTGTTTTTCCGTCTCTATTGACAAAGCCTTTTCATATATTAGCGAATTGTTGTGAGTGGGACTTTTTTTTGTCTTTTGGACCATCAAAAGATAAAGTTGCACTGGAAGAAAGGACACACACTGAGTAGGTGAACGGTTTTCTTATTTTTTATTTATTTATTTTTTTACAGCTGAAGGATTGTTCAAATCAGACAGAAAACAGCCTATCCCATATGCTTCTCTGGGTTTAGGCTAAATATATACAGTTGCCCTTTCCGTGAGCACAGTTTTACACATATGGTAAATATGCTGGTATCAGAAAAGCAAGTTGCCCCGTAAGCGAGCATCTGTCCCGCGGAGGATATCGCTCAGTGAGAAGGACAGTGTAGAATATGTGCTTGCTTAATTAAAGACCAGAAACCAGGGCAGCTATTTACTGTTAATTCGGACATAAATCTGCAGTTATCGCGCAAGCGAGATCGTCTCCAGCAATTTAGGAGAGACCCAGGAGTCTCCCTTCAGTGACTCGTCTCTGATTAAACCGAAGAGGAGAGCTGCGGTCTCTTTCCCGGAGGAAAGAGGACTAAAAAGCTGAATCAAACTGAAGGTGGTGATGTTGTTACTAGGCTGGATATTGAGATGGTTAGCATTTTATTACCCAGCTCAGGACAGGAGTCTAATCGGTAAATTGAGTCTGGACTTGCAGTGTCTGCAGGTCCTGTGGCCTCCGGGCAGGAGAGATACAGGGGCTGGCATTTAAACCTCTCCATAGAGACTTCCTGACACTGGGTTTTTCTCCCTAATTAGCTATTGGTTGGACTTGTGGTGGATTGTCACCGCACGCCAAACAGCGTTTGTCCATCGCTCCTGTGTGACGACCTTGTAAATAGAATCTGTAAACGTGACTATCTACGGAAAGTCTTGGCTGGATTTGTAGGGGAAATGACATGTCTGTGATTTGTACATTAATTGATTCAGATAGTTGTGCGTGTCAGATGTGTGGACGAGCACTATATTTGCCCTCTACACATTGTTCTTGCTCTGATAGCTCTGTTTTAATGACGCGAAATGAACTTTCTTGGCATAAACGTCATTTGACTGTGACAAACGACCAGACACCAGGACATTAGGTGTCGTCCACGGTTGATATGACCACTCCCTCACGGGACGGATCCCTCTCATAACCTCGAGAGCTTTTACCCAGTTAGAGAATGGGCCAGCTCGCTCACGTCCTGCTATCAGCATGTGCTTTCATAGACGGAATAAAGACAGGGTTTTGATCTTTCAAATACTGTCATGAAAGCCAGTCCATGCCTTTTTGATATCCTTTTCAGGCTACAGTTGATATTACCCTGGAAATGCATTGCAAGGGCGCATCATCACATCCCGGGTCCATAAACGGCACACTCTGTTTCACGTTTTAAAATCGAATCACAGATCTTTTCTTTTACAAGTCATAATCCTTCTTTGGATGAGATTTTGTTTTAGTCTAGTAGTTTCAAATCTCTCCGTGATGTGAGTGGAGTCGGTGAATCTCACAGCCGCACATTCCTTTGCTCTCTTTCCTCGTTGGAGGTTCCCTCCCTATTCTATCCCAAGCTTGTATCACGAATGCAACTGGCATAAAATCCCCTTTGCTGAGACAGCCACTAATTCTGTTCTCGTTTTCGATTTGGCTTTGGTACAACTAAGCAATTTGTTCTATTCCCTGTTGGATAAATTACACCCCACTAATAATCCTAATTAGTTCTTGTAAGTATGTTTTCCCTACAAAAACATTCCCTGTGGTGAAGAGAGAAGTTACAATGGGTGCATGTTCGAATCCTCCCCTTGTTTATTTTTAGGTAATCAGTCCCAGTGTGACCTTCGAGATAGATGTAGGCCTAATGTAAATGAGTGTGTATTGCAGATTTGTATATAAATAGAATAAACCCAGAAGGCCTACCTCATTGGCCACGTCATTGCAAAACCCCCAGTCTTTTCCAAATCATAACACATGTTCTAAGCAAATGATTACCATTAGTCTCAAAATCCTATCAGGCCGGGTTCTCCAGAGTTTTCACCCCTATGGAGGTAGGATTACATAAACCGTGTCTAAAGATATTGAATAACTCTAGTTTTCCTCTCTCCACGTATGAGAAGCAAATCCCTTTTTCCTCATGGAGACATGGTTGATAACGGCTGCACGGAAGCTCTCGTTTGCGGTATTGATGGCAACTCTTTTCAGCTCAGGGGACTGATCTTGGAGAATGGATCATGAAAGTGTGTGTGTGTGTGAGAGTGTGTGTGTGTGCGCGCATGTGTGTGTATGTGTGTGTGAGTGAATGAGTGTTTGTGAGTCTGTGTGTGTGTGTGTGTGTGTGTGTGTGTGAGTGTGTGCTCGTAGGAGCACCATGTGGCAGAGCAATGGTGTCTTGACTCTGCCAGGAGATGAAAACAGCCCGTGAGTCGGGTCTCCGTGCCAACCCACAGGATTTACCACAAAACAGTCTTGGTTGGAAGTTGTTGGGTTTCTGTTTCGCAACTGCTGTTTTTTCCCCACGTTGAATTGATTCCATATGCCGCAAAAGGTGAATGCAAAATCAATTTAGAAGAAAAAGGTTTGACAGCAGTTGCAAAGACGAGGACCTTTGGACTGAGGATGCAGGAAGAGGTTTCTCAGAATACCAACCCTGTTTTCAAACGATGCAAGACACACAGAACCGTTTTGCTGAAAACTGTTGCGGTATAATCACATGAAGTGTGTCAGTGTTAACAGGTAACTCTGCTAGATAAGGTTACTGGGGGTGGGTGCTGATAATTTGAGCATTTCAAAGGAAGGAAGAGTGAAAGGAGGAAGGAAGGAAGGTAAGAAGAGGAAGGAAGGAAGTAGAGAAGGAAGGATGTTATCTTTGTGTGATCATCAATCGACACAATATTGGTTTAATTTGGACTAAGTGCGGTTGGCTGCTCAAATTGGGTGTCAGACCATTGTGCTGACTGGATGCCTGCCTTGCGAGAAGCTCTCAGCCAGTGAAACGTTGGCAGCAGGCAAGCAGCAAGCAGGCTTGCTGCGACAGGGCAATGCCTGCTGGGAAGTGTAGGTGGAGGGAAGCATATGGCGGGCTCTGTGTTTACAGGGAAATCATTAGCATAGCAGCCATCCTTTGGAAAGTAGCTGTTTGACTTGGCAGTAGTCTTCCGATTTCTGCTTTTGGACTCACTTAGCGGATGCCGATCTCTAGAAGGAGAGGTCAACTCACCTAGATTATGTAAGGGTGTCGACAGAGTATCCGCTATGTATCATTCATAGTAACTTATTTACATGTCATCAGAGCGTGTCTGTGAATGTCCAGCTTAGGGAGCACATTAATACCACAGCAGGCGCCCAGACGTAGTATTTTAAATGTAGTTTTTTCCCCCCATCTCCGTCCCACGTCGAAGCCGTTTCTGGGGTTTTCGGTGTGAATGATGCAACAGCTATGCTATTTCTAGCTGACTCACGCCAGGCAGACGGAGTTGTGTTGAAAACAAGGCGCACTGTCATTCCGTCGTGAACCAGGGGACGGCGGTGAGTTACCTGGCGGAGGGGGAAGCGGAAGGTATGAATAATGAATCCAATCTCTGGAGGGGTGAGAAGAAAGGATTCATAATTGCATGTTGTCAGAGCCTCAGCCAAGAGGACACTTCACACAAAGAGAGACCCGGGCTAGGACTGTTATTAAGGAAGCGGACCATTTATCTCCCTTCATCGGGCGTGATTGGTGTCCTTCCTGCTCTTGCGCTCGTCCGCCACACTTAAAGGAGGCCTGATTAGACTCCTGACCCAGACAGACGGTGTCTACACATCCAGCCGCCGTTTTATTTGCGGCAATTTTGAACACGAGTTGGTCCGGGGCTTGTGAAAAATACACTCTTATCGCTTCGGACGTTTTCGAGATGTCGTCCCTGCCCCGAAAGGGCTGCCCTTGCTTTCTGCCATGGATCTGCTCCCACGAAGGCAGTGCAGTTCTCCCAGGTACACAGCACTGATGTCTGTGTTACCTTTGTTAAAAAACTGCACAAGCCCTGGGCATTGTCTTTTCTCTCTTTAGCTACAAGTGCAACTTATGAATATTCATCAGAGAGCTTTCAGCGAGGGCCCAGTGAAAACAACAGGAAGATATACGTACGTGTGACTGGCAGCCACATAACATCTCCTCCAGCCCTTCTGGATGTCTGGCTGCCTCCAGCATAACAATTAAAAACCCACCTGATAATACCTCTGTCACGGAGACAGCTGTCACCCAGTCAGCCATGTTTTTCCTTTGTTGTGCGGTCTCAAATGAACAAATGGGTATTCTCAGAGTGCAAAGATTTGATCCTTTCCCTCTCTTTTTCTTTCCACTGGGAAGGAGAATATCACATTGGGGATACTTTCGCTTTTTGCTGTCGAAGTAGCAGATGGTTGATGTTCTGTGGACAGTTTTGAAGGTCTTAAACCCCATGAATTTGCCGGAAAATGTAGGCTGCCTTCATTAGGGTTATTCCAACACTGTATTTATCTTGAGCTTTGGAACTTGTAATTGAGCACTGTAAGTTAGCAACACAAGTAGAGCGTCATGATTATTACTGATTGGTGGTGTCGGCTATATTAAACTTTACACTGTTTCCTCCATTGGGAAATGCTAATGTTTGCAAGCTTTAACTCATACGTTTAAATTACTGGAAGCACAATCATTACATTAAATTACAGCAACATTATGACAATACATCACGTTTATCACCGCACTGTCATGAAGCACGCCTCTACACCCTTGTAAATGGAGTGCGTAGATCAATCAGCTAATGTTGAGAAGGTAAAAGACAACGATATTTAATCAGCCTACAGCAGAAGAAACCTGCGCGCAACACCATAATCCTTCCCCACTGCAACACACACAAAAGCCGACCATCAATTCTGTTAAGCGGGGTGACCTGAGGGTTAGAGAAGGGGGGTTGGGGGGGTTGTTGTGTGTGTCTGTGTGTGTGTGTGTGTGTGTGTTGGGGGATGGTTAACAGCAGTCAACACCTTTGCCCTCCTGTGACAACGGGAGGGCTGGCTGGAGGGTTCTGCTAAGTGGAGAGACGTCGGCGCATGCTGGGGATGGATGTGTGAGTGACACGACTCTGGCCAATCACAGGCTGAGGCCAGGGGGAGGAGCTAACCAGAGCCCTAGTTAATGACCGTATCTGCTCAACACATGAAGTGAGGGTGCTGGTTAGGAGGAGTCACCTCATATTTCACTCTCTCTTTCTCCCCCCCCCCCTCCTCCCTCCTGCGTTCAGACGACGACAAGAAAAACTCTCTCCGGGTGTCACCTCTAACCTCCCTCCCTCACTTCCTCCCTGGCTCAGCCTCTTTAAATTCTCTGGAGCATGCGGCACCTTTGTGACATGGGTGAACAACACAGCTCGCAGGAGATCGGAGCCTTTTGAATCCAATCAAACGGCAGCCCTCGTATCAACCGGAGGGCTCCAGACTCACAGCTCACAATCAGACCAAAACAGGGGCTGAGTTTCACACGATTTCTTTCATCTATGCTAATAGATGAATCAAATGCTAATAATTTGGTTAATACTTCAGACCCAGGTGTTGGTAATGAGCGTTAGTTAATAGGTAGCAAGACCCTTATAAGATGCTTATTAACATTCATATTTGTTAATAAGAATATACTGTGTGTTAATAATACAAGTAAGGGTTAGGGCTTGGGTTAGGGTTATTGTAAGATGAGATCCATGTTAATTAATCGTCAAAAGCCCCTTATAAGATGTTTATTAACAAAAATATGTTAATTAGACTAACTTACTTAACTTACTAAGGCTTTGTTACCTATTAATGAATGCTTATCACAAGCGCCTGAATCTAAAGTGCCACTAATATTTGATATGTACTCAACTATGTCAAAACTGTTTTCTTTGTATGTTCAATAATATTGTAATTTTTTCATTCTAATTGACAAGGGGCTCTGTTTTGATGGTTAAATGTTGCGGTGTTCTTTTATGTTGGACATCATGCGCTTGTCCCTGCAGCAAGAATGGCGTTCGAAAGTGTGTGGATCATCGAAACACACCACAGTCTAGTGAAGTGAACAGGCCGATGTGTGATTGTCTGTGTGTGTATCGGCCATAGTTGTACCCTTCGGTACATCGCTGGTGTGTGCTTGTGATGCATCCACCCGGACGTCATGCTAGTGCTCTGTAAAGACAAGCCGGGGCCAGATCCATGTGGCTGTGCTGGCCATTTCAATACATGACCAGCAGAGACAAATTGATTTCCTCAGTCTCGCTTTTTGAAAGGACAAAGTGCTTTGTGTTAAAACATTCGCTTCCACGGTCAGTGTGTGTGTGTTCTGTGTGTGGCAGTGTGTCTGTGTGATGGGGGTCTGGTGGGAGGGGGGGTGGGGGTGGTGAGTGTGTGTGTGTGTGTGTGTATGTAGCACAGACAGACACGTCTCTGGGTATTTGGTTGGATAAATATATTTTACTTTAGCGTATACATTTGGAAAGTTAATGCCGTAGAAAGCATATTCATCGTGTATTATGTTTCGGTCATGTTCACATGCATTTTTTAAGGGAGTTTGGACAAAATCTTTCTTGGAAATCTGTCTTGGAAATATTACCTACTTACCTTGACCCTGTATGTCGAGTTGAACGAACATGTATTTGTCACGTAGCCCAGCAGTGCTTATGTGCTGGTATTGCAGTTCAGTAACCTGATTTAATTATCTGTATTGGCAGTCTTATATCCATTAAAAAGTGAAGACAGGGTGGAAGTTTGGCAGGGCTGCCTCACATCTCTGCCAAAACACGCTCTCTCCGGGTCTCCATGTGAAGCCTCTCTCTCCGTCACACACACACACACACGTGTGCACGTACGCACGCACGCCAGTCTTGCTCCACACACACTGCCGCAAACGTGGGTCTCCAGTCTTCCATGTTGATAATAGTGGAAGTATGCTGTGTGCGTGTGCGTGTATGTGTATGTGTGTGTGTGTGTGTGTGTGTGTGTGTAGAAAGTGGGGGGGGGGTTGGTAGTGAAACACTCAATCCCCTAACCTGCGCCCTGAACATGTATTGATTCACTCTGTGTGATGGGGAGACATGCGCGTTGTGCGGCCCTGCTGAGTGTGAAGTGTGTGAGTGAGTGCGCACGCACGTCCCTGGGCCTGCTGGGACTGACGGGCGGCCCCGGCCGCAGCCTGCAGACTGTGGGAGGGGTCGACCTTCGACCCGCGAGCGACAGGGGAGGTCAGAGGAGGGACCGGAGACACGTGACTGCTCTCCTCTCAGCCGGGGAGAGATGACACTCGCGCCGCAACGCGCTCGCGCCACACGCACAAACACACACACGCACGCACACAGTCTCGCTCACACCGCAAGCTCTCACCCCACACACAGTCTCACACGCCATGGACCCCGCCTCCGGGCTCCTAGTTCAGCAGAGATAGCATCTGTGGTATTGAGCAGTGTGCATTACAGCCGGCCCTCTCTCCTGGTGCCGCTGCAAAGTCAGAGGTAACCCGAGACACGACCCTCCTGAATTATTCTTATGAAGATGCTTTTACTGATGTGGAGGAGTCTGTTCAGGGACTACTCCCTTACTGAGGAAAGGAAATAGACATTCGAGGACTGTTGGCGTTGTTGCGGAGTAGCCGGTTCTTGCCGGTGTTGTATGTTTACACGAAATACCCGTTTGACTGACTTTGACTGCGCTGTACATCACGTTAATAATCCCCTTACGTTTGCCCCGAAGTATTCCATACCGCGCTCGAGTGTTGTGCCACGAGCATTTGTCTTACCAGCACCTGGCATTTCACACTCCTTCAGTGGCCCTGTCTTCCCGGAACGTTCCAGGATGGGCTGAAATGTGGGCCAGCCAGGCGGGCTGTCGCTGGGCCAGGTGGTGAGGTGTGCGATGCGGAGGGGGGAGGACGCGGCGCCGGGGAGAAGATGCTGCCTGGGCTCCTGCTGGAGCGTCGCGGAAGTGCTCGCATTGGCCACCTTACCTCTCTGACTGATTGGAACGGAAATGTTGAAAGACATAAGACGGGAAGACAGAGGAAGGAAGAGAGAAAGAAAGAGAGAGAGAGAGAGAGAGAGAGAGAGAGAGAGAGAGAGAGAGAGAGAGAGAGAGAGAGAGAGAGAGAGAGAGAAAGACAGAGAGAGAAAGAGAGAGAGAAAGAGACATAGAAAGAGAGCAAGAGAGAGACTGGAAGACCCTGGATATGTGGTTAGCACCAGAACACCAAGAAGGGCTTTAAGATGTTCCAGCTCCGAGAAATACAATCCCTGCTCCTCATCTCTGCCTGCAATGTCATGTCTGTCAATCCCGAGTACAGAGGTATGAGCAGGGGCACCGTGGAGACAGGCAGGTATGGGGGTGGAACAGAACAAGCCAACAGGAAACGAGAAATAGTTTGACAATGAATTGGAAATTGAATAAGTGTACACATCAGTAGGAGGGAACATCGCACAGAGATGAGAGGGGAAGGAGCAAAGGCGGAGGCTTCTGGAAGCATGGGAGATGACATGTTCTGACTGTACAAATGTAAGCTTTTGCGAGGAGACGCTCCAAAACAAAGCTGTTGGGGAATTTGTGACATCAGTGTCACCAGAAAAAGGATTTCCGGGGGATATTTCAGGATTGCCTACTTCTAAACTGACGGAAAAGTTTTTCTTTTTTTCTCTCTCTCTAGTAGTTGGTGAGACTTTTGCAAGTGCTCATTGTAATGGGTGGGGATTGTAGATACGTATCAATCTGTCAGAATGTCTGACTAAGCAAGCATGATTCACAGTAGGAACTTTGACAGTGTAGCTGACGGATGAGCAAATCCACTGAATCTCAAAAGATTGAATAAATACCACAGTATATTCTCAGTTTGCATGCTACTATGTTACTATGAGAAGATAACTATTTGAACCACACCAACCGACATTCCCTTGATCTACAATATTCGCAAAGCTTCAGTTTAACCGTCTGTGCTGTGGTGGTGGTTAGGAAACAACCATGGCATCTACTATGTCTTTACTGTAAAATGGATCACACGGCAGAGGTAATGCTAATTCGGCTGCGCCTTCAGTGTTTTACCCTCATCCTTACCAGAATACGGACTCCTTAGGACCCCCCCAGCCCTGCCTCCCATATTTTGTCAGTGTGGTTTCATTAGTTTGAGTTGCTTGGTTTAATTAATCAGTAACAGAGTGTTTAATTCATCTTTCATTTCAGCGGAGTGAAGTTGATTAGAGGAGCTGTTCCCTGTGGCCATTTGAGAGTTTTTTATTTTATTTCTGTCCGTCTTTCTCTCTTTTGTTTGTTGCTTTTTTAAGGGCAGCTCGTCAAGAGCCCAGAAACGGTCCTCATGGTGAGCCTGTGCTCTCAGTGTGAGGGCTGGGAGTTTGGAATTGAACATCTGCATTTTGTGACAGAATCAAGTGGATCCTCTTGAATGTTTCATCGTTCGAGCGGTTGCGATGTATTACTTGTGGATTGTCACTTTTGACAAGACCCATAGGGACACGTTTTGAAACGGCGTTGCATTGTTAATAGGATATTGAACGATACTTTCTATGTGCATGGGATGTTGTTGTGGACAGGACTCAGAGTCCAGGAGGCGAAATGGCAAGCTACTACCGTATGTGTCCGTGTGTCTGCAGTGACACGTGATTCTTCATGTGCTTATGTGTCCGGTGTGTAAAGTCTGTGTGTGGCAGTGTGTGCGTGCTTTCCTGCCTTTCCATGTGTGTCTGTCTGTGTGTGTGTGTGTGTGTGTGTATGTTTGTGTCTGTGTCTGTCTATCTGTGTGTATGTGTGCGTGCGTGTGTGTGTGTGCGTGCGTGAGCCCGCAGAAAGGAAAAGAACTGAGCTCTTTTTCCCCAGAGTCATGTGTCAATCATCTCCTCCGATCCCGAGGTGAAAAAAGTAGTAGAAGAAGAAGGAGGAGGAGGAGGCCTCCCAGTAGAATGACTAAGGAGCCCTTCCCTGATCTAAGGAGGAGCCTAGAGCTGAATATAAAGCAACACCAAAAGCAGTTAGATATCCTCACTGGGAATGCCAACGTTTACAACCGTATCGATTTTAATCATCCCTAAAAAGCCATGGCTTTTCGAAAAAAAAAGAAGAAAAAAAAAAATATCTGAAATCTCCTGCCCGAGACGCCTTGCACCGCAGAACTAAAAACGTTATGAATCACAGAGGAGTTACCGGCAGAAAACGGCGTGGACGTCGACTGATTGGAATTTTTTCCCTAATGCCCCTGATACCCCACCTCCAACCCCCCACCCCCAACCCCCACACGCCTCTCCCACACACACCTTCCCCTCGGTGGTCCCGAGGTAATTATATTGTGCTAACTGTACGCCCTGGTCTGGAAAACAGAGAGCCCAGACACGCACGGCTCTCCTTAATTAAGGGAGATTCTCCATCTCTGTGTGGGCTGCTAATGAGTGCCGGGGTGTTTGACAGGGTCTGATTGAGATCCCCATGTCTGTGTGAGGAGGTGAGGCCGCTTGCCAGTCTAACAGCAGCCCGGTGTTATTGTCAGCTAACAGGACCTGGTCCGCCGCACGTCACCTGCATGACGCCGTTCCAAGCGTGTGACACCTGCCGATAGCTCGTACATATTTAAATGGCGTGATCATCGGGGGGGGGGGGGGGGGGATAAACATCCATGTGTGGATGCTTAGGGCTCAGTATTGATCCTTGTATGTCGGTAAAACTGATCCTCTGTATCCTTTCACATAATTTCTTTCTTATGGGAATCTCTCTCTTTCTCTCTCTCTCTCTGTCTGTCTCTCTCCCTCTCTCACTTTCTATATATCTATATATACTCTACTACAGTATCTACTGTGTATATATATATATATATATATATATATATATATATATATATATATATATATATACTGTAGATACTGTATATACAGAATAAACAGTATACAGTATATATTCTTGTATTAAGGGAAACAGCTGTCCTTGAAAACCCGCCGTCTCCCCTGACATTGAAAGGTATACAAACCATTTCAACAGGAATCAAACGTATCCACGTAAGTCCCGTGTTTCCGTGAAAATCTCAAACCCCCAGTACTGACAATCACCCGTCCTACAGGCCTGACCTCTCTCTCTCTCTCTCGCTGATCCCTCCCTAATTACACCCCACCGCTGCTCCTCCGCTCTGATCCACCTCAGCCCCCGGGTACGGCTCCAGGAGGCTGTGCTCTCCCCCCCCCCCCCCCCCCGAGGAAGGGGCTCTCTCGGTGGCTCTCCCTGGTTCTTTGTACACCTGGGTTATGGCGTCTTTACCTCTGCCAAGGGGACAGGGATTCTCATCTGTCGGGCGAGCTCATGCAGGACAGCAGCGCTGTTGTTGTTGGGGTTATCCGTCAGGGGAGGGGAGAGGGGCGACTGGTGGAGTGGGTGAGACAGGGGAGAGGGGTGACTGGTGGAGGGTGTGAGACAGGGGAGAGGGGTGACTGGTGGAGGGTGTGAGACAGGGGGAGATGGGAGAGATGGGTGGAGCCTGTGTAAGAATAAGAAAATGAGAGACAGACAGATTAAACAGACGGACAGAGATAGAGAGATAGACAGATACATAGAGAGTAAGATGGATAGATATATTGAGAGAGAGATATACAGAGATATACGGAGATATACAGAGATACAGAGAGATAGAGAGAGAGATCGTTTCCCTCTCAGCCAGTGTCAGACCACAAGGGATGTCTATGTGGCCAGACCCCGTGACCCAGGCTAGCCTCTGAGCTGAGCAGCCATGGTGCGGCTCTATAAATCTGCTTCCAGAAGCATCTCCAGCAGGCAGCCTTGCTCAGTCCCCAGCACGGCTGATGGGACTATTAAGAAACCTGGCAGGTTGTTAGCTGGTGAGTTGATCCTGCTACAGCTACCAAGCATGCTGTCTGAACAACACCTCAATAATAGTACATGCAGTGTCTTCTTCTGTGAAACACAAAAGGATCTGTTTAGGGAGGATTTATTCATGCTGTAGTTCAAGTCAAGAATGCAGCTCGGTTTTCTTCGTTCTGTCTGAAGATTCTGCGGTGACTTTGTTTGCACGGGTTTAAGGTTCAGAAAAAAAAGGGTTCAAAAAAGGTTCAGGTTTGCAGAATATTTGATTGATCTTTCTCCCATCGATGTATGAGTCACGGAAATAGGTTGAGAAAGAAAAAAAGAAAACACTGCTTTGCTCTCAGGAATGACCGAGGCTTTGAAACATCTACGCCCAGACAAAAGAACAGAGTGAGAGAGAGAGAAAGTTACCTGGGAATAAGTTATTAAGCTAAAGTCGTATTTTCACCGGCTGACTAACAGAGACTTTGAGGACAGAGTTCCTAATTCAGAGGGTCAAGGCTTCAGACTCGCAGCTAGCTAGTTTTAGTTAGCTTCCGTTACAACCTAGCATAATATTCGTAGCAATGCTACTACCTGCTAGTGTTACTTGTTAGCCTCCTAATTGTAAATTTTGAAGCCATACTATAGCGTTTGTCATATAGTTTTTGTCTATCGGAAAATAGTCGGTTGGAATGTTCAGAATCACATATGTGTGACGCTACTCCTTAACGGGTTAAAGTAATCGGAGCTGGGAGAGCAGCGATTCAACTGCTGACTATGTTATTGCAAACAAAAACCACCTCGGCAAGATGAGGAACGCTTTGGACCATTCTGAGAGGTCGAATCTTTGACTCATGTCAGTTTTTCTCGTGGGATCAACCCAAAGCAACATCCTATGATGGCATGACGTGCCTGCTTTTAGCATACAATAGCCGCACCTTCTAAACAAATTCAACGGGAAATAAAAAAGAAAAAAATACACTAAAAATAATAATCTGCAGATTTGAGAATAAACGTTCCAAGTGTTTGCATGCGTGCGTCGTTTGCAATCGCTCCAGTCTACCTGCGATGCATAATTCATCCCGACATTAGCGACCATGCATAAAACATCGGCAGGTGCTTAGCGTTCCGCGCAGATATACGTAAAACAAGGTGCAGTTCGACGCATCGACGCGCTCCGAAGACCCACCCGAGTCTGAGAGGAGCGCGTCGGATCTGCCGAGCGAGGCTTACAGCGGGGCCCTCAGCGCCGTGTAAAAGATAATAGAATATAAATTTGTTTTTATACGCCGTGAACACAGCGAAGGGGGGGGTCAGATCCCCAGCCATTGTTTCAGGCCTCATGAATCTCCTAAACGGCGTCGGGGTGGTGCGGTGGGCGTGACAGCGAGACGTTTACCCATCGTCTCGCCTCATAAGCTCCCAGCCGCCAGGACCCCCCCCCCCCCCCCCCGCCGTGAGGACTGGCACCGTGCCAACACCGCTCGCATCAGCGTTTGACTCCCCACCCGCCCTCCCACCCTTCCTCCCTATCCTATCTTCCCTTCCACCCCTACACCCTCCCACCCCCCTCCCATCCCGTATACCCCCTCCCACCCCTATATCCCCCCCCCCGCCCCTCCCCGTCCTCCAGGGTGAGCATGCCCTTTCATCCGCGCCCCTCCTCCCCCAGGGCGGTGGTCCGTAGTCAGGTGGTCACAGTAGGTCACTTTCATGGCTTCAGTACAAAGAGACATTTCGAGATGTGCTAGAAGATGATGACCATTAACTTGGTAAGTGTGTGTGTGTGTGTGTGTGTGGAGTGACAGACAGGGGGAGGGGAGTTAGCATCGCTGCTGTCAGTTCCTTACAGTTCCACTCACCCAATCCCGGTGACCTCTGACTGACCCTGGGCTGTTCTCTAAATGTAATTGTAATCCTTGACAGGATTCCACTGGGTCTCCATTACCCTACCCTCACCGTAATCTGCACTGCACATCCACAATTCACACCACGCAGAGGCTACGCCTAGCTGTCTGTGTCACCCATCACCCTGGGATATACGCTCCCACAAAGGGGTTAGCATAGCCAGCAGCAGAGTGAGAAGGGAGAGATAGGTGGAGAGAAAGACAGAGACCGAGAGAGAGAGAGAGAGAGAGAGAGAGAGAGAGAGGGGGAGATTGAAAATGAGAGAGCACGGCTTCAATCAAGCCTCTGGGCGATGGAGAAATCTCTCCTCTCACACAAGGTCTCATTAACGCGCGAGGGATCGGCTTAACCCCCACCTGGCGGAGGAGGGGAGGATGAGATGGGGGGAGAGGTTGGCGGAGGAAGAGGGGAGGTGAGGGAAAGGTGGAGAGGAGGAAGTGAAGCGGTTGCTAGCATGAGAGAGAGAGGGAGAGAGGGAGAGAGAGACAGAGAGAGGGAGAGAGAGAGAGAAAGAGAGGGAGAGGATGAAAGGGAGAAGGAGAGGGACGTGTGTGTGTGTGTGTGTGTGTGTGTGTGGAGGACGAGGGGTGGCGTGGCGTCTTCCCTCAGACTCGGGGACCTTGGGCGTTTTTTTTAATAAAGCCTCATCGTCAGCAGGGGCACCTGGAGACCAGGAGATGTGACCATGTGGCCGGGCGCAGGATTTTGTTTTCTCATCAGGATTTCCTGGGCTGAGGCATCTGGATATGTTTGCTGATAAACTCTGCAAACACTTTAATCGCTCTCGGTGTCTGGGTGTGTGTGTACGAGTGCGTGCGTGCGTGTGTGTGTGCATGGCATGCGTCTCTGTATTTTTCTGTGCGTGGGTGTACTGTACTAAACACACAGAGAGGATACAAAAAGGATAAGGTCTGCATGAGCTCTTAAACTCCCACGACTCCCCCAGAACAATGGCCACATGTTATCTTATGAACAGCTCGTGCTGTATTACTTTTGCAGACGTTTATGCAAAATCATGTGCGAACCATAAAAACCACGCCGGTGGTGTTTTAGACCTGCATTCACATGTATTTGTCTCACTAACCATGTCATGTCATTCACAAAAGCACTGTATCGCATGGAACTATATTGCGAGGAATGACTGTTTGTAGTCCTGTAATATAAACTCTGGTTGCTGTTGAGGAAGGACCCGAACCTCCCTCCACAACGTAGCACAAAAACAAGGATTAGATAGAAAGAGAGAGGGAGAGACGCGGGCAAGAAGGAGGGGGTAAGGGAGGGGTGGATGATAGAGAGAGGAGTGGCGGGAGGGAGAGAGAAAGAGAGTGAGAGAGAGATAGAGCGAGAGGGAGAGAGAGAGAGAGAGAGAGAGAGGGAGAGAGAGAGAGAGAGAGAGAGAGGGGGAGGGAGATGAGTGGAGGGAGGGAAAGAGAGAGAGGGAGGGAGGGAGGGAGCAAGGGAAGGAGCGAGGACTCAATCTGTGATCTGGGTTACAAGTCCGAAACATCTGTCACACAAAAGGATTTGTTTGATTGGTGGGATCCGATACATCCAGCCTTGCTGTCAGCGGCCAGTAAATTTATATTCCCTCAAGTCTCGTCCTCCATCAGTGATGCTGGAGCCTAGTTTGTCACGCTGCACCAACCCATCTCACTCACCTGACAAAGCTCCGCTCCCAGACACCGGCTCACAGCAGACACAGCCAGCAAGCCGGGCCTTGGCATGATCGCCTTTATCAGCAACGTTTGTGTTCATATACTTCCTGCATCTTCGACTTAGTACAGTTTCTTAATCGTCGTTCCCACGTTTTGTTTTCGCGTCGTTCTCTTCAATATTGGAGATGCGGTCGTTTCAGTGTGGCTCGGTGCCAATGGAACAGGATGTTGTTTGAGCTAGATATATGTGCGGGATACCGCCTAGCTGTTTGTCAGCGGAACGTTGGTGTCGGGGGGGGGGGGAGAAACAGAGGCTAACGGTGATAACTTGATTGTTATGGACAAAAGCAATAAAGCGTTTCGGATAGCGTAACCCTCCTCCTCCATCTCTCGCCGGTGTGGCCGCGGAGATTGTGCTATCCGTTATGTGTCTGCCCCGGAAAGCCTCGGCCGGCCAACCGTGAGGCGAGCGCTTCCCCGCGACCCCCAAGCACACAAAGAACATTTGTCTATTGACGAGGAGAATGGAAATGTTTGTGGAAGTGATTCATTCTTTAGTTTTCACTTTATTTCATCTTTCCCCCTCTGTGAGGAGGTGAAATGAGCCAGAAACATTTTAATGTGAGCGATAAAAAATCGGAATTCGGGGACGCATTTGGGTCACATGCACATGCACAAACACACGTACATACATGCATTCACACACACACACACACACACACACACACACACACACACACTCACACACACACACACACACACACACACACACACACACACTCACTTCATCACAGACAGCAGGGATTGGATTAACCTAAAGTGTTTAGTGGGGGGGTTGACCACAACGTTCGAACCAATTTAATTCTGCTCCATTGGGTCCAGTCATCTGGATAATCTAGGATCTGTCCTCCCTCTCTGGTCTAGCGATACTCAGACTGGGATTAATAGAAGCATCTGCAGCAATTACATATCTGTTTCTGTGTAGTTGCGACGTCAATGATCATAACGTGCGCCAAGCCATTAATACGCTAATAGAGTTCTCAGAACCGTAAAATAAAACACAAGTCGGACATTGATTTTCATTGGTTGTGGTCAGCACTTTATCTTTTCTCCTTTCCTGTCGGTAGCTGCAACTGTTCTAAAGGACCAGTGAGGATATCGATCTTCATAAGGCAGTATTTTGTTGTTAAGTGAGTGCTGGAGGGGGGTGGTAATGAAAGCTTTTTAACCTGTGTGTTCCCAAAGCTCTCCATGGCAAGACAGGTGCTACACAGCACATTTCCGTCTGGCAAAATAAATCGATAAGGCTACATCTGTGTCTGATTAGTATAATGCACGGGGGAAGCATGTGTGTGCGGGCGGGCGTGTGTGTGTGTGGGTGTGTGTTGGCGTGAGTGTGATGGCATGCACGTGCATGCGCGTGTGTGTGTGCTTGCCGTACTGTGCTGTAATGTGCTGTCAGCGACGCATGACGAGACAACTCAAGAAGGCCTTCTTCGCGTCCGCACGCCCTCCACCCTCCCGTCGACTGGCACAGTTCTTCCTCCCCCTGACCGCTACAACCAGAGTGAGCTACTTTCAAACAGACCGCAGACCTGAGGCATGTGAGCCGTTCCTTTATGGGGCTCCCCTAATCCCCTAAGCTTAGGTATACCTCAGCAAATGAGCCCCCTCCATATCTGTCTGCGGGCACCGGAGCACCAGATGGTAGTTAATGGCACTCCTAACCTCTCGACGGCTCCCGTACACCCGAGCCCAAGTGGAAATTTCCGCTGCCAGCCCATCCCCGTTCCGTTCCGCTCGCTGCCACCATTGTCCGGCGCTCCACGAGGACTGTGGGGGATAGAGCAGACAGGATATTAATGGGACCCTCTGCCATTAGAGGGCTAAATGTCTGGCAGGTATCCCTGCTTCTCAGTCACCTTGCCTTGGAGGACAAGGGACAACGTGAAGAGCTTATTAGCAGGGCTGAAAACGCCGACCCCCCCCCCCCCTCCCTGCCTTCTCCATCACATCCCCCTCTCTGTCTCCCTCTCTTTTCTTCGAACTCCCCCCCCCATATCTCTGTATTCCTGTCTCCTTCTCCTGTCTCACATCAGGAATTGCTCTCCTTCCTGTCACCTCCGCCAGCGAGCCACAGAGAGTGACATATCCCACCTAATCAAGTGGCGGATTATCTTGTCCTGATAAATTGGAGGCCGTATCGCTTGAAAGGACCTTTCTCGAAGTACTTCCTCCCCCAGCTCGTGAGCGGTCTCTCCGCAGACAGATACATCAGCCTTAGGGAGAGGAGAACGTGGGCTGAAACGATTCGTGGCAAAGTGGACAAATGTTTTCAAGAGGGCCCTCTGTAGCTCAAAAAGGGGGTTCGATGATTTCGAGGCGCTCCAAGATCGAGAGCTCCTCTGTTGTAGATATGCCGGTCAACTTCTTCGACGCATGGGAACCGAAGGGGCTTGTGGGTAAAAAGCAAAAGCCATTAAGTTAGTAATAGTCCTCTGCATCAGCCCACTCCTAACCCGGGTGGTATTCGCTTCCCGAAGGCGATCCTTCACAAACTCACACCCCTTGGTCATTAGCCGTAGTCCCTGGCATGAAATTCCGATTGTGCCACTTTTTTCGACACAAAGAGGATTGTGACGAGGCAGTTGATTGTCCGACCCTTAATTAGACGGAGCTTCCGTCTCCACCCTCCCAGTGACGCTGTCAGGACACCCCAGGACTTCCTGTTCATAACCGGTCCGAGATCGGCCATCGGGAGAGACAGACCTCAAAACAGGGACGAGGGTGTCATAAATCACGCTGCGGCCAGTTGGATAATCTAAGACCATATCGGGTTTTACAGGGGGCAAGGGGAGGGGTTAGAGGTGAGGAGGAGAGGAGGCTTGTAACGACTCGATAAAAAGATAGCTCTTTTGGTGTTTTATATGACTCCCCAAACACACGCGCACACACACACACACCTCATCTCAGTTCAGCAGTGCAGAGCCAGAGCCGAGGGCTTAGCGATTATACCCTGCCTCACATTAAACATCTCTGTTGTTACACTCGCACTCCAGTCTCTTTTGAGGGGCGACAACATAAATCACTGGATGTTTATTTGCGCCAACCAACAACACTCTCTCTCTCTCTCTCTCTCTCTCTCTCCTTTCTCTGTTCCTTCCTCAGGAGAACCCGTACATGTGCAACAACGAATGCGACGCCGCCACAGAGGAGCTGGCCCACCCCCCCAGGCTCATGTTCGACTTCGAGGGCCGCAACCCCACCACCTTCTGGCAGTCCACCTCCTGGAAGAAGTACCCCAAGGCCCTGCTCGTCAACATCACCCTGTCCTGGAACAAAACCATTGAGCTGACGGACGACATCGTGGTCACCTTCGAGTCCGGTCGCCCGGAGCAGATGGTCCTGGAGAAGTCTCTGGACTACGGCCGAAGCTGGCAGCCCTACCAGTTCTACGCCACCGACTGCCTGGACGCCTTCACCATGGAGCCCAAGACGGTGCAGGATCTGACCCAGCACACCCTGCTGGACATCATCTGCACGGAGGACTACTCGCGGGGCTACGTGTGGAAGTACGACAAGACGGTGCGCTTCGAGATCAAGGACCGCTTCGCCCTGTTCGCCGGGCCCCGGCTGCACAACATGGCGTCGCTGTACGGCCAGCTGGACACCACCAAGAACCTGCGCGACTTCTTCACCGTCACCGACCTCAGGGTGCGTCTGCTGCGCCCGGCCACGGGGGCCACCATAGTGGACGAGAACAACCTGTCCCGC
The DNA here is from genome assembly GCF_963692335.1 of Osmerus eperlanus. NCBI lineage: Eukaryota > Metazoa > Chordata > Actinopteri > Osmeriformes > Osmeridae > Osmerus > Osmerus eperlanus. The sequence continues at coordinate 6,369,980 of NC_085032.1, read as the reverse complement.
TACTTCTACGCCATCTCCGACATCAAGGTCCAGGGAAGGTAGGTGACTCCCCCCCCTTTCACCCCCCAACCCCCCCCCCCCCCCCCCCCCCCCCGGGTGCCACACCTTCTCCGTCTGGTGTCTCGGTGACGTCGTGTTTGTTGTGTTCCGTCGTCGGGGACGCCGGTGGTGGGGGGGGGGGGTTTGGTTGAGGTCCGACGTTCGATGGCGCCCCAGTTACCGGCACCTTCTAGCAAATTAGGCCAGCTGTTCTCTAATGATGCGCTCAGCTGTCGTACGCAGCCTTAATTAACGATGTTCTTCGGTTGCACTTTGATTTGATTCGGAGTGCAACTTCTTAAGGTCTGCATAGTAGCTGTTAAATTGTATTGAATGCGTCAGGGCACGACACCAGTCCTAATTAGAGTTTGATATGCAGCGTCTCTGAAGGGACATGGAGGGTGTCGCTGACATGATAATGTTAGGGTTACTGGATGTTTCCGTCGCTCCTTGGTAACAAGTGTCACCGAAGTGCTGACACACGCGGAGCAGTTTTACACTTGTGTGATTTTCAATTCATCGTCCCCGGATCTGGTTAAAGGGGAGGAATTTAATTGCTCTTGTTTTGTTCTTCACGCATGGGCAATCGCAGAACAATGGGGTGCAGTTTAGTCACTGACTGTTTTGGAATACGTGAAAGCGTGTTAATCCTGTCATCCCTGCTGTGTTCCTGGTGGTTCTGGCGGTTTGTTTCGACCGAGAGGTAGGATTCCAGAGAGGTGGTAGTTCTGGGTACTTTGCAAACAGGTGCCATTACAAATAGTACCCCCAGCTTGCTGAATCCACACCCCCTTCACTGTGCGGCAGAAGGGGCCATGTTGGATATGAATCTGCACGTCTTATTTCAACAACTGATTCATAACTTGTGGATTTCTTAATAACCACCCATAGTCCAGCACAGCACATCTCACTACAGGATTGATAAGGTCATATAGCCTTGTGCTGAGGGGATTCAAATAATGAATGTCTCTCTCAGAAATTGAATTCTTGACTTTTTCTCCTGACCAAGAAGGTCATTTGAGAAAATAACCACTGGGAATTGAGCCATGTATAAGAATGGGCGGAAACTTAAATATCCCCCCCCCCCCCCATTGTGTAAAATGGAGGGTATATCAGGAGTTCAACCTTCCTGTTCTCGTGCCGTGGTCATGGCCGGACGCAGGCATCTCCGTGGGGGGGGGGTGGGGGGGGGGGGAGGCGTCCCACGTGAATGTCTGACGTGCCGTCGCCGAGTGACGCCAGTGTGAGAACAAATGTTCCCTGATGTTTACCGAAAAGGTAACACACAGTTCAGGCGTAATGACATACGCTCAGCAAACAAGGGGGGGGTTCCCTCTCCCCGCCATCCTCCTCCCACGGCGAACCTCGCCTCTGCTCTCCTCCGCGAGGCGATACGACAACACGCGTAAGCTCCTTAACCCCCCGCGATACGATTCCGCGGGGCTCCGCGGGAGAGGGCTCGCAAGGCCGCGGAGGTCCGATCCGGCATCATTCACCACGCTGGACGTCCACATCTCCTCCTGGATCAGGGCAGCGACCGGCAAGCTCTCCCGATCCCCTCTCCCTCTCCTCGCCACGGCAGGGCGGGGGAGAGACAAAGGAAACGAGGCTTTGCGACGGGAGCAAAGTAGGTCAGAGAAGACAACAGAGAGGGGATAGAGGATGGAAGAGGTTGTTGTCTTGTGAAAGTTATTTTGTGAAAACAGAATGCATTATTCATGCTGCTTTCATTAAAGTTAATTATGGATGATGCGCAGACCAAAGGCGGTAGAGGTGAAAGGGATCGATAACACAGCATTAAGAATCAGACGAAAGCGTGAAGTGAAGAGATAATGTGAATATATTGCATTCCGGGGCGATTGAGCAAAATGAATTTGTCACCCTTCAATGTCTTACTGTATCAGCAGGTCTGAAGGGGTGGTGGGGGAGGGAGGGAGGGAGGGAGGGAGGAGGTGAGATGCCATTTTCTAATTACGTTCTGTCTGACTCGGGCACACTAGCGATTTTTCTTGCTCTCTAAAAACGCTCCATCTCTCACCTACTGTATATTTGTTTGAGCGTCCTCTCTCCTTCTCTCTCCCCCCCCTCTCTCTCTCTCTCTCTCTCTCTCTCTCTCTCTCTCTCTCTCTCTCTCTCTCTCTCTCTCTCTCTCTCTTTCTCTCTCAAACTCTCCTTCTCTGTCTTTCTGCACCACACCCTCTCAGCTTTTTCCCTCCCTCCCTCCCTCCCTCCCCTCCCTCCCTCCCTCCCTCCCTCCCTCCCCTCCCTCCCTCCCTCCCTCCCTCCCTCCCTCCCTCCCCTCCCCTCCCCTCCCCTCCCCTCCCGTGATGTGATCAATAGAGTGTAATTCAAGCGGGGGAAGGATTTGGGCTCCTGAAGGATCTCTCTCTGATGGTCCCTCGTTCCTCGCCTTGAATTATACATCGAGAAGGAACCCCACCTCATCCATCCCCCAGGCCTGGGACTCCAGGACTGAACCCCGTCTCCATCTCAGATCCCCCCCCCCCCCCCCCACCCCCGGCTGGGAGAGGGGCTGATGGCCTCCAGCCATGGAGTGGAGACAGAGCCAGCACAAGCTCAGAGAAAGCACAGTCTTCGGTTTGGTAAGACGCCAGTCCGTCCTACCTCCAGCCCCTCTGCGGCCGCGCCGCGCTTTCGGCCTGTGCGATATGGAACTGCCAGCCCACCACCCGCCACCTCTCTCACCTCGACTATTTTGTTATGTTTTTGTGTTGTTGTCGTTCGCTCCCCCACCCCCCCTCTCCCTTCTCGACCGGTACCATTCGCTTCAACAACAAAAAAAGAGATGAGATCGTCGGCGAAAGAAAGTTTGTTCCCCCAATTTGCCACATCGCCCCTGGGAGCCTGCGATTCAATTTCCCAAGCAGACGTGGGCTACAGTCGAGCAGAGCAAGGTCACAAAGCACCCGGAGGGCTCACGGCCATCTTGACTGCCAGGGTAGACAGGTAATTCACTTGAATGGGAGAATTGATTACTGGCCGTTGCGTTTTCCTGCCCTGGAAATCCGGGGTTGCATTAAAGATGTGTACCCCTGTGAGCTCGTGCCTTCTGGCCTATCACTTTCTTAACCCTGGTATCTCCTAAAAAGCACATTGCTCGGTACACTTCCAAGGGACTTCCCGGAGAGTCAGGACTAGCCATGAGCCAGTCAGGCGTGCACACCGGGACCCTGTCGACCTCGGTCGGAACGTTCTAGATGGGACGGGCAAGCATCGCACGACTCGGTTAATCGCTGGTATATCGAAGCCAGCTTTTTTCCGACATTGTTATAAAAACCTACGTCTCACACTGGTTTGATAACACTACGAGACTTGATACTTTGGAGTCTCTCGTTCGTACTCGTTAATTGAACCTGATCCCACTGCGCTGCACTTTTCACAGCGTGCGGCGCTCTCGTTACAAAATGCCTCTTATGACCTCTCCCCACACCTTTTACACCAAGTCATTCTCAGAAAAATGGTCTCCAGCTTTACCTACGAACACCCACGGCGAATTATTGATTCGTATTTCGTGGTTCACCAATGATTAAGAATTACCCGTGGCTCCTGAAAAAGTCCTAACGACTTCAAAACACTCGCTGAGCTGAAGCGAAAGCAATGGGTCTAAACGTCCCGGCCCAGCAGCAGGACGCAGGCGTGAAGGTGGTGGTTCTCCTCCGATGTGACGGTGGGGATATTAACATGCAGTGTGGCGCGTGGTGTCACTGCTTGGGTGGAGCCATTCAACCCATAGATCAGTTCTGTAGAGAGTGATGGCTCAATGGCACTTCCCTTGAGGAAGCAGAGATTGAGTCTCTCTCTCTCTCTTTCGCTCTCTCTGTCTCCTTCACTCTTCCCTCTCTTTCTCTCACTCTCTCTCTACCTCTCTTTCACCCCCCCCCCTCTTTCTCTCTCTCTCATTGTCTCTCTTCCTCACTCCCTCTCGTTGTCTCTCTCCCCGTATGCGTGACTCTCTCCCAGGTCTCTCCATGGAAGACAGATCATCTATTTGTGCTCATTTCATGTTTCATCCTGCCCACTTCCTCCCTTGAATAAGTCATTCAGCATCTGCCCCTCCTCAGTCTCTCCCCCCTCTCTCTCCCTCCCCCTCTCCCTCTCTCTCTCCCCTCTCTCCCTCTCTCTCCCCCCCCTCTCTCTCCCCCATCTCTCTCTTTCTCACTGTCTCCGCCGTCCCCTCTCTCTCTCTCTCTCTCTCTCTCTCTCTCTCTCTCTCTCTCTCTTTATTCATTTATCTCCCTCTCTCTGTCTTTCTGTTACTCCAAAAGCATGTGTGTCTCCTTGTGCTGTGGTCTGCACTTCATCTGCTCAGAGTCAGCAGTTCTCCTTGACCGGTACGTCTCAACTTCAAGCCCATGGAAGGCTTCATCAGTGCTGGACAGGTGACCAGGCGTTGGGTCCTGCAGATGCAAAACTTAGACAGTAAACAACGGAAATGTCACCCTGTGCGTTTGAGTGAACAGTCGGTAAAACATCTGTGGCGAGGTGTTGCGGTGAGTGTTAGCACTTGTGTGTCATTATCACTTTTCGAAATGACCTCTGCGTAGTGCTGACAGTAAGGAGGTGTGGTGGTGGGGGGAGGGAGGGGGGGGAGCTATTTCCTGCGTGTCTGAGGTGACTCATCAAGGAGCATTGTGGGTAAGGGAAGCTCTAATGTGTAATCACACACCCAATTGATTCTGGCACCTCATTCATCATCCAGTCATCTCGTTATCCACAAACACTATTTCCATATGTCAGCTCGGCTAAAGAAACAGTTTAGTATGTAAAAATATACACTTAGGCCGCCTGATGTCTTTAGCTGTGACTGAAAGCAACGCTATCAGTCACAGTAGCCGGGAGGAGGGAACAAGGAAAGACTGCCGGGGTCAGAAATGACATCACTTCCTGTACGACCTGGTTTAACCCCGCCCCTCCCCTATCACCAGGCAGCTCACACGACATGTTTCAAACTCAGCCTTCTTCAAAGGGCACTGGGCTTTGTGTGTGTCTGTGTGTATATTTGAAGAATATGGAGACCTGAAGGATTGACCTTCCTTCCTGCGGTGGTGTGGTGGTCGGCCTGCAGGGTGGATTAGGACATCCTAGCCCGGTGATTGATGGCCTTCAGTGGCTAGTCAGCCCGTGAGATCTCAGGAGCCACAAATCTCCGAGTCCGGGCGTCGACCTCCTTCCTGTCCCTGTGCCTGCATCCAGGGCCCAGCACCAACCTTGACTCCCCCAAACCCCGCCCCCCCCCAAGACTCTCTTTGATCTCGTGTCCCGCCAGCCTAGTTTAGGAAGGTTCCGGAGCTCCAAACAGAAAATTCTTCTTTCTTTTGTACCGTGCACCGTTTACTATATTTTTGGTGCATCTGGCTCTCCTGACTCCTGTATTGAAATGACCACAGCTAAAACAACCCTCTTCAACCCTGGGCCCACATTGTCTTGTATGTTTCCCTGCCCCAACACACCTGATTCAGACGAACGGGTCTTCATCAAGCTCTGCTCTCGGACGACAGCAGGACGTGGAAAACAACAGGCGTACCTGTGTGTTTGCAGCGTGAGGGGAGGTTGACGCGAAAATCGTTGCAACTCAGGAACGTCGAGAGTTCGTTTTTCTTTTTTTGAATTCACGCGTTCAGTTTCTCCTCGTCCTCTCACCTCTGTTTTTAGCTGTGCTGCTGGAATCGTAGTGCCGAGCCCAGAGATGGAGTCACGCTGAGAACATCACTCTCTGAGATGGAGGCTGACGTGTGGATACTCAGACATGTTACCTGGCCCCCGTCTTCAAGGAAGGTTATATTACCGGCTTTCACAAGTGGGAAAGCGATCTGTCGCCCCGAACGCCGGCTCTCTCCTTCTCCAGCCCACTCTACAGCTTCAGTCATCCATCTCCCCTCACCCCCCCCCCCCTGCCTGTCTCTCCTTCTCCCTGCTCCCCCCTCTGTCTCTCTCTCTCTCTCTCTCTCTCTCTCTCTCTCTCTCTCTGTCTCTCTCTCTCAGTCTGTCTGTCTCTCCATCTCTCCATCTCTCCATCTCTCTCTCTCTCTCTCTCTCTCTCTCTCTCTCTCTCTCTCTCTCAGTCTGTCTCTCCATATCTCTCTCTCTCTCTCTCTCTCTCTCTGTCTCTCAGTCTGTCTGTCTCTCCGTCTCTCTCTTTCTCTCTCGCTCTTGTCATTTATCTCTCTCTCTCCCTCTCTTTGTCTCCTTCTCTCCCCCCCTTCCCCCGCCCACTCCTGTCTCTCCACGCAGCAACGGAATAACCGAGCAATCGCCCTCCGCCACTGCTTCTCTAATAACACTGCGTCCTCGCCACCCCAGGCCTTGCTATTTACCACTGTTGGCTCAGCGCGTCCTGGATATCAATACCCAGACAGCAGGGCTGGATCTCTGGGACGGCAGCGCTAATGCCGCTGTCGTCACACGCCAGGCCCACACGACTAATGACACGAAAACACCCTGAAGCTCCACACCCGTGAACTGTGTCGGTAAAAAATGGGAGAACGAGGGAGTCGAACGGAGGGGGGGGGGGGGGGGGGGGGGGGAGGATGTGGAGGGGAGGAGGAGGGGGAGGGTAACAGGAGGTCGGCGGTGTGTTGGCAGCGTCGGAGCACGGCTCGCCATATCAGGAGGTCCCAGCTGCCCGCGCTGAGTCACCATGGCTGTCGGCGAGGCCAGAGCACAGGAGTGTCACATGACGACACGGCACCTGCCAATCATCTCTCGGTTCTCGTGGTTAATTAGCCCCTCGTTGAAGGAGACAGTGTGCGCTCCCAGGCTTCTCCCCTGCAGTCTGGTACGCCCTCCATGAGATACTGTGGCAAAAACACGGATGCTAACCATGCAAGGGGGTTATAAATATCAACACGTCATCAGCAACCAAAACACATGACCGTGAAACACGGCTCAATAGAGTGCCGCTTAGACAGCTTCTTACGTCCTTACCCGCAGAGGACCAAACTTGAGTTTGGACAGAATACCGGAAAGTATTTCAACTCTAAGGGCATGAATCATTTCGGAATTATCGTACGTAGTGTTGTTATGAATAAATGGAAGCAACATCAACAGTTTCCAAGAAGCAACCCTCCTCAGGGGATAAGCCTGTCACACGGGTCTGTACCCTGCCTCCCCTATATTAGCTGGGACTGAGCTCAGCAGGAGCTAAACAAAGTCTCTTTGTGATTTCTTTTGCAACTGGTCCTAAACGCTTGTCAGAGCCCAGTCCCTAATCCTAATCACAATTTAAAGTTGTAATCATAATCACAGATTTGGAAACCCCGACATGGAGCGGCTCATTGCCAGACCCATCACATCATACCGCCCCGTGAGGGGAAGAAAAAAAAATATATAAGAAAGGGTAAAACGATGACAGATGAATCTTTACTCGCTACACGTACTGCTGTCACACAATCACACATTTGATGTCGTCCCCACCCCTCCGCCCTCTGCACCCCCCCCACCCCCCCACCGCTGAAGAATGGCTGAGATGGAGTGCGAATGTGATTGTGTACAGTAAGTGCCGGGTATCTCCGAGAGAGGCATGGCTAATGCGTGCCACCTGGCTCGTAAATAAACATTTTCCTCCGAGGTAGCTGCTGGAGAAAGGGACCTCAAACAGAGATTATTGACTGCCAGCCAAATGGGGAGAGGAAGAATAAAGCGAGAGAAGAAGAGGGAATAAAACGAGCCGTGCGGAGCGGTGACTTTGTGTTTACAGAGCCGTGCGAGCGAGCCGGTTTGATATCCTGTCAGTTGACAAATACATGATCACCTCCATCTCCTCTCGTTCTTCACAGAATCAAATGGGAGCTAACGGCGGGACCCCATCGACGTGTGTGTCGTGTCGCAGACAGGCAACGCTCTGTTAATCGGTTTGAGACGTTTGACAGATCAGAAAGCCGCAGAGAAAGGGTGTAGGAATGTCTTTGTTGACGTGGCTTCGTGGAGACCTAGGCCCACTGCCACTACAGGTGACCAAAACCTCTCTGTTTCCTGAAGGGCATACACACTTCTTAGTTTCAACTGCAAGGAAATCATTTCTTTTGAAAAAGATCATCCATTCCGCAGTGGCGAGACCCATCAGAAATACTGCAAATTATCTCGGTTGAGGTGACAGCGATATTCAGATTTTTCTCAGATTGATTTCTCCTCTATCTGCTACGGCAGTGTTAAAATAGCATTGCACATAGACAATATAATTACATTTTATGTCTCGGGCTGGTGACCGGGCAGAGACTAGGGCTATGTGCCTCGAATCTCAAGTTGTTCCACACGCGCTTGACAACACCATATGTTGCTTCGTAAACAGAGTTGTGGCACAGTGTGTGTGCGTGTGCGTGCTAGCATACAGTACACCCCAAGCTCATCTCTAACTGAGATCAGAGAAGCTCTTCACATACCAAGAGACACACAGTCTGGAACAAGGCCATCCCCACACTCGCTCTTACTGAATAAGCGCGCTTAGCGATTGTTACACAAGTGAGTTCCGACCAAGTAATTTGATTGGACAAGTGTCCTTCCATGAGTGCTGATGCAGAGTGTAACAGCACTGGAATTTGAACCCTTGTGTTATCTTCGGGTCATTCTGACCCATCAGTCATTGTGACCCACCGTCGTATTGCGACAAATTTACCTCATACAAAAACAAAGTGAAGCATTTTCTTTTAACTGTCGGGCTGTCTCAGACCCCCCACATTGGAATGGTTAAAAGAAAATTATTTTTATTTGTTTTTGTATTGGGTAAAATTGGGTAAACACAACGATGGTTCGTTATGAACCTTTGCGTCATGTGACCCGAAAGCAGCACAAGGGTTAAACCATACATGTATCACTCCGCTTCCAGTAATCGTTTATGACAATAACTATTGTTATCTATCTTAGATTGTAACAAACTTTGTTCCCCAAAGATAAACATACGTTCACTGGTGTGTGTCAGAAAGTTGCTGGCCCATGTTTACATGCAGATCTGCACAATAGAAAGCTTGTGTGCCTGGATTTTTTTTGTTGCTTGCCATTTTTATTGATTATTGAATATTACTAAGCCTGCTTAACTACTCTGGAGAATATTTTTTATTAAATTCTTCCCTTCAATAGTCTGCCATTTGCCACCCTCATTTCACATAATGCTCTTTTATCCTCGCATTAAACTAGTCAATTTCCTCCATTGTGCTCTTTGGGAATAGTGGAAGGAGAGGCAAACCCTATCTAAGGCATTTTTTCTATTCTTCCCCCAGTCAGCATTCATGTGGTGACCCATTTCATTAATGGAGAGGCCTTTCAGACATGTGCTCCTGCAGTCTATCTCTGGTCTTCCCGCTCTGCCCTGCCGTCATAATGGGCCCAGCTGTCAGGAGTTCAGGAGTAATCACCTCGTTGACTTCTCCTTCACTTCCCTCATCCGTCCCCTCCCCCTGCCAATAACTGGCACATCACTAGCTAGTCACGTTGTGTATGTGTGTGTGTGTCTGTATGTGTATGTGCCTGTGTGTGTCTCTGTGTATGTACATACTGTATGTGTGTGTGTGCCTGTGTATGTCTCTGTGTATGCACATACTGTATGTGTGTGTGTGTGTGTGTGTGTGTGTGTGTGTGTGTGTGTGTGTGTGTGTGTGTGTGTGTGTGTGTGTGAATGTGTGTGCGTCTGTCTGTGCCTATGTGTGTGTATGTGTGTGTGTGCGCCTGCATGTACAGTGGTCATGCACCAGAAACCCACATTGCTATTCAGTTCATTCATCGCAGCCTAACAGCGCTAGCTAGGCCATTTCTCAGTTCCAACACCTCTGTCAGCCTGTCTAAACTCGGATATCATCAGCCTCTGCGTTTAGGATAGTGAGGCTGATAGCCTCTGCATTTAGGGTAGTGAGGCTGATAGCCTCTGCGTTTAGGATAGTGAGGCTGATAGCCTCTGCGTTTAGGATAGTGAGGCTGATAGCCTCTGCGTTTAGGATAGTGAGGCTGATAGCCTCTGCGTTTAGGGTAATAAGGCTGATAGCCTCTGTGTTTAGGGTAATAAGGCTGATAGCCTCTGCGTTTAGGATAGTGAGGCTGATAGCCTCTGCGTTTAGGATAGTGAGGCTGATAGCCTCTGCGTTTAGGATAGTGAGGCTGATAGCCTCTGCGTTTAGGGTAATAAGGCTGATAGCCTCTGCGTTTAGGATAGTGAGGATAAATGAGGTCTCCTCCACACAGACAGCGCCTGCTGGCACCGCTAGGCCCGTCTCCAGACTCGGACCATAGATCTGATAGCTTCTCATCGTCTAATCCAGAAAAGCTTGGCTGCTTTCCCGGCAACCGGCTCGTTATCTGGACGCATGATGAGGCTTATAGGAGAGGATCTGTTGGACGTGAGAGAAGAAACAGCCATATGCCTGCTGTATTTCACTCCCAAACTGAAATCATTTCTCTGTCTTTATCCCAAATTAACAGACAGAATCAACCTTATTGTCCATTCAGGACTGTCTTTTTTCCCCTGTGGCCTCACCTTCCATTGAAAAGGTGACAGGGAGGTAGCCTGGCTCTGCCCTCTTACGTACTTCCGCTCTATTTTATTTTTGCTTCTGTACATAGGTCTGGCCATGAGGTACGTAAGTCAGATTTTTCAGGTTGATTTTCTACCGGCGAATCAGCGAACAGAGGGAGTGGCTGAGAACGATGACGTTGATGTCGTGCGCTAGTTTGTGTTGTAGTTCCGTAATGGCGGTGGAGAGAGATCCGAGCAAAGCCATTCGGTCCGTTGTGGCAACGCTGCCGAATATCCAACAGCTAAAGCCGGAGCAAGAACAATCCTTGCTGAGTTTTGTTGGTGGCCATGATGTTGTGGCCCTCCTCCCCACGGGGTTCGGGAACAGTTTGATTTTCCAGCTACGGCAGCTAGCTCTGTTACAGTAGTGGTGAAGGAATTGGCTAAGGCGAACGCTAGCAATTGGTTATGGCAGATCAGAGTGGCTCTGGGCAGATCCAATAGTTTTAAACTTCAATAGAGTAACCGCCTACAAGGAAGTCAACGCTTGTCAATGGACCGAGGCCAGACTCTCTGTACAAATGCAATGTACGAGAGTCTGGTTAGGGACCAGGCTAACAGAGAGGTACTTTGTGTATATTATTCAGGCAGAGTAAGGGGTGTGTCAGCAGATTTGGGAAGGACCGGTGAACAATAGGTCTGGATTAGGTCAGGTTGCCTCGACATAACGGTCAAAGCAAACGAGTCAATGTTACAAAGCAGGCAAGTGCAAGCAGAGCTGCAGTGCATTCTACTGCTGTATGTGTCCTATCACCCCAGCACACAGGGACTCCGGCAGGCACTGAGATTCAAAACGAGTTGCTCCCCCCGTCAGATACGTCATTTAGATCGCCCAACTTGGCCACGCCGCGGAGGGAGAAGCGCAGAGCTGCTTAATAACGTGATCGGCGGGTCATGAACAGCGAGTGATCGTTATGGAGGTAGATAAATGCTCACTGTTATGATGTGGGATCATTCAATGGGCGCTTTAGCCTTCCAGCAGAACAGTCACATAATAGGTCTGGATCTCACAAGAGCTGAACAAAAAAAGGATGTTCTATTGAATTCCGCCCAACCTGCCCCCCCCCACCCACCCCCGCACAAGGTTGTTGTGTCTGAACAGTGACGATGACCATGGTTATCTGAAGAGGATGGTGAGCACAGGTCAGTGGCATCATCAAAACTTGTCTGCCAGCTGAAACCAGCTTGAAACTCAGACATTGTGATTGCGTGCATTCACAGATTATATATACACGCACACTTGCTTGGACATCCTGTCCGCGCAGGGATCAGTCCCTGTCTCAGACAGACTACCATCCTCCCCCTGAGTCATGCTGATCCGCTGGGCCTCCTGCTGTGACGGGCGGGTTGGGAGCTGGGCTCGTTGGCGTGTTCATGACAGGGCGACACGCTGCAGTTCCGGACGAGCTGCGAGACACATAACTTAGGTCCTAATGCTCAATGACAGCGGATGGAAACGTCGATAGGTTTTAGTATCAGTATTGAGTTGAATGTTAGGACAGGGCGAGTGCTTTGGCAGGGAGCTGGGTCAAGTGCTGTGGTTACACACGCACGCACACACGCGTGCATGCACACACACGCACAGGCACACAAACGCACACGCAGGCACACACGCGCGCGTGAACACACGCAGGCACACACACACGCAGGCACACACGCACACAGGCACGCAAATGCACACAGACACATGCACAAGCACAAAAAGCACGTGCGCACACACACACACACACACACGTTGCCACGCAAACACACCAACACACGGGGATCAAGTGGATCCCATGTCTGCAGATCCACACCAATCAATACCCATCACTCTCCCAGTGCCTGTCCTTAAGGAGACCCATCATCAACGTTGCTTACGACACGACACCGATCGCTGATGTCTCTCCCCCACCAGGGCTCCCTCAAAACCCGGCCACCTGACCCCAGTGGTCTAGGCCCTTACCTCTCTGGTGGGCCTAGACAGTATCACTGAGGCAGTATCAGCGTAGCCACCGCATCGATTGTATTGAACTGGGTTGACGCGTCAGCAGGGTAAAGACCTCCTGATTGACTCCTGCTTGGGTAGCATGACCACCGCCATACATAAGTAATGCCGCGGATCTCGTAGCGTTTGGAGAAGGCAGATGCAGGCAGGGAGGCGGGTGGGCGGGCGGGGGGTGCTAGCATGCAGCTAGCGCCCCCGCTAACCGTCCCCGTTCTTCACCGGCGCTTTATGTGGAAGGTTTCCAACTGACCCGTGTTAGCCGGGACGTCCCTTCCATTGGGTCGAATTGATTCGTCCCATAGGTGACCTCCCTTGTCCTATCATTGACGGCTACGCTGATCCAACCACTGACTGATACAGCAGCAGGAGGGGCAGTGCTGATCACGACACTTGAGAACAGCTCCCCCTCACGCGCATCAGTAGACGTGAAGTAAATGTGCCAATTAGCCATCATTATGACGACAAATGGCTTAAAGCAATACACTGTGTATTCACTCAAAACCATGCCAGCACTGTTGCGGCAGGCCACCTTCTGGTCCGTATTCCACAGTGACAAAGTTAGAAACCCTATTTAAGTATCACATTAGGATCCGAACCAAGTTTTTTTTTAAGGAGTGCTGCTGGGGGGGGGGGGGGGGGGGTCTGAGGGAACAAGCCACTGCTCGACCGCTCTCCGGAACGTTCATTAAAACTCATTTGGGGACTCGTCTCTGAGAGGAAGTTCAACTGTGGGGTCACTTACCTGCACTGCTCTTCGTGTTCTAATTGGTTCTGCTAAAAGCGCCTCGCTTTAGCAACGCAGTAAGTGAGGCAGACCTTACATGAGGCGGACAGGCGTCTAATTCTGGTTCGTTTGTGGAATGCGCAGCTGTGGAGAGGTTTGAGCTTTTGTTTATTATCAATATACCCTGGCTGTCAGCCAATCAGATTTCAAGGTCGGAATTTGATTACCCGTTTTGTAAACAGAGAACAACACAATTGCCACTTGCGACTAGGGATTAATAAAGAAAAGAGTGAAAGAAGAATGTTATTCAAATTGAACCTTTGCTACCATTATTTTGAGTAACTGTGTTCAGCTCTGTTCCCACACATCAACGCTGCTAAGATGTGTGAAGTCACAGGAATAACAAGTCCTGTTCAAGTCTATGTTCTTCAGACTAGAGTTGAGCACAGGAGGAACATTATCTACGTCTGTCTGTCTGTCTGTCTGTCTGTCTGTCTCTCTGCCTTCCTGCATGTCTGTCTGTGTGTCTGTCTGTCTGTCTGTCCAGTACCACCCCAGCTGAGGTTGTTGAAGGCTTGTGGTGGTGAGCCGTTCCTGCAGAGGATCCCTGGAGACCCAGAGGAAGTTCAGACCTCCCCAGAACTCTGGCTTTTCTCCCTGTCAAAGCCTGTTACTTTCGCAGTGTGTATGTGTGTGTGTGAAAACGCGTGTGTTTGTGAGGGGGTCGGTTCGGAGAGGGTCGTTTTGCTAAGGGCTGTCTCTGGAGGACGAACAAGTCTGACTTGGACTTCCCACAATGCACTGTGGGCCAGAGGAAAAAACATCTCAGGATGCAATTAGCGGCTAGCTCGCTAGCAGAGAGCGAGAGCAGTTTTATCGCCGGCGCAGGCTGAGGTGGAGGAGCCGGGCTGGAGGAAGAAGAGAGGGTCGAAACAGACTTCCACAGCTGCATTGTGGGGGCTGTTTTTTCTTTTCTTTTCGTTTGTTGTGGCGTTCATCTATGTTCTGAATAACTGTGGCCTGATTAAGCGAAAACATTCTCGCCGTAATTGTGTCTGTATTGTGTCTGCCCCCACCGAATCACCTGGGCAAACCTCAAGGCGTCAACACTCAGCCCTGCGACTGGATATCCCCGCCCCCCTGCCCCCCCCACCCCCTGCACCCCCCACCCCCCCCACCCCCTGCCCCCCCCCACCCAATCTCTGGTGCTCCTTTACAAACAGCCACGAGAAAAACATGCACCCGGACAGCCTGGCCCCACCACACGTCATTAAAACTACACCTGCGTATTACATTGGGTGCAATTGCTTCTCTTGCTTAACCCACTTAGAAAGCGTGTCGCGGCTATTCTCCCCTGCTCCTCCTGCACTGCTTCCTGGACACGTCGGCTCCATTTACTGGTAATTAGGATTCATCACGAGTAGATACATATGGCAAACCAGCCGCGGAGAGAGAATCCGTGGGTTGCTTTGCGAGAGAGTGTGAGGAGACCACGGTGAGATGACCTTTGTGTCTTACGAGAGATGAGGTGAAACCGTGAGGAGGGTGGGCTATTTCCCTCGATATGTTTTTTTTTTTTTTTTTGGGGGGGGGCGTCTCGTCGCATGTTTTCACGAAAGCGTTAGTGAAGTGGAAAGCGACAACATACCCCCTCCTTCTCAGGTCCAGTTCCGTTACCTTGGAGGCTGTAGGAAACCTGCTCCAGTTGGCTGGGTATAGATCCAGCACCGTCTTCTTTCAAGAAAAAGATAAATAAATAAATCCCAAACCATGTACACTGTCTACCACATTTCAAGATCCGTAAAGTTTCTGGCAGTTCTAAGTAAGTGTTGGGCTGCAGTCTTAGAGAAGCATAAGGAACTCATCCAGTGTAACCTGTCTGAGCAATTTGAGCTCATAGCCTCATGGGTAATTTATGAATACATATCGTGACCTCTAGCTAGCAGACAGTGGTTGGCACTCGGAATAGTGCCTTGAGCACAATCCTTTTGAAAAGACTACATAAAAACACAACGCCTAACCTCGATGAATATTTATTTTCAGGGAAGACAGAGGAACAGAGTGAGAAGAAATCGGCTGAGAAAAAGGCAAAGAGACCAAAAGAAAGAGATAAAGAGAGAGAGAGAGAGAAACTGATAGACTTTCGTCCCAATGTCATAGACGTTGCTATCACCTGCATTAAATGAAGACAGGCATTAAAGTGAGATGGCTTTGGGGAGTAGTTTTGCCATTAAAACCTGATTAAATACGCGCTTACAGCGTCACACTCTAAGCTTCTACAGCCCCAACAGGCATCCCTCCCCAGCATCAACTGCCACACACACACACACAGACACACTGGCACACACACATCCACACCCTGGCACACACACAGACACACAGGCACACACACACCTCCGGCCACCATAATAAAGGAGGAGCTGTCGGTGGGCCCACAGGGTTTTTCCGCCTACGGCGGTTATGAGTGTGTGGGTGTGGTTTGTGTGTGTGTGTGTGTCTATGTATGTGTGTGTGTGTGTGTTATGGCAGCCGGGGGTATCTAGCGCTGGCGTGGCGTCGCTGCCTGATGATTAAAACGTTGGCGGCGTTAAGAGAAGCTGAAGGTTAAACCACAAAGGAGCTCACTGTGGAGCCTCAGAACCCCCCCCCCGTCACTGTCGAGGGAGGGATGGAGGGAGGGAGGGAGGGAGGGAGGGAGGGAGGGGAAGTGGGAGAGGGATTAAAGAAGGAAGAGATGGAAGTAAAGATGGAGAGAAGGAAAGGAGAGAGTGGTTGAGGTTGATTCTTAGAAAGCCAGGCATCTGTCTGAAGCAGCAGCCAGACCCTGTGTTAGACTTGTGTTGATTTTTTACGATTATAATTTTGTACATCGTGTATAACTCTTATGTGCACTGGCCAACAGAAAATAGAGCCCAAAAACTATATACCTGAGCAATTCACAGGTATCAAATGCATGAGGTCTAACAGTACATCTAGTATAGGGTTGTGTATGGAAACTCCCATACTCCCATGTACACATCAGGCAGGTGACTTCCTGTTGACGCTGGGTTGTGAAGGCAGTCATAGCCCCTCCCCCTGCCTCAACAGGCTTCTGGTAAAAGATATGCAAATCTCAGAGGAAGGAGGGAGGGGGAGGCTGTAGTAAAAAAATAATGACCCATCATTTATGCGCCGCATGTACACCTGCAGGGGTGACCACCCCGTCTCTCACCCAGAAGCACTTTGTGTGTGCGTTTGTATGTGTGTGTGCGTGTATTTGTACGTGTGTTTACGTGTGTGTCAGAGAGGAGAGGAGAGGGGGGGAGGAGATGAAAGGACAGGAGAGGTGAGGAGAAGAGAAGAGGATGTAGGGCAGTCCAGAGAGCAGGGGGAGAGGAGGGTGATGGAGGGGGAGAGGGAGAAGGAGTGGAGAGGAGGTAGGGCAGTCTAGAGAGCAGGGGGAGAGGAGGGTGATGGAGGGGGAGAGGGAGAAGGAGAGGAGAGGAGGTAGGGCAGTCCAGAGAGCAGGGGGAGAGGAGGGTGATGGAGGGGGAGAGGGAGAAGGAGAGGAGAGGAGGTAGGGCAGTCTAGAGAGCAGGGGGAGAGGAGGGTGATGGAGGGGGAGAGGGAGAAGGAGAGGAGAGGAGGTAGGGCAGTCCAGAGAGCAGGGGGAGAGGAGGGTGATGGAGGGGGAGAGGGAGAAGGAGAGGAGGTAGGGCAGTCCAGAGAGCAGGGGGAGAGGAGGGTGATGGAGGGGGAGAGGGAGGAGGAGAAGGCGACTTCTATAATCTGCAGACCAGACCTCGAGACAGGCGCTGTGCGGATAAGTCTGATGGCGAGATCAAAAGTCCTCTGATTGGTTTAGGAGTAGGCTGGTTATATCTATCTGCTTAGAGCTGCCATGGGGGAGAGCGATATGGGGGGGCTGGGGATAAGGGGGAGACATGGGGGGGGGGGCGGAATCAGGGAGGCCAGCTGTCACTGCTGTTTGTCACTCAGACATTAGCAAGCACCACGGCAAGGCACTGTCTGTGTCATCGCATTCTGAGACCGAGAGAGGAAGAGGCAGAGAGAGAGAGGAAAAGAGGACGAGAGTAAGAAGAGAGAGAGAGAGAGAGAGAGAGAGAGAGAGAGAGAGAGAGAGAGAGAGACAGAGAGAGAGAGAGAGAGAGGAAAAGAGAGTAAGAGGGAGGGAGAGAAAGGAAGAGAGAGCCAGGTGTGTGTATTGCTGTTGATGGATCATGTGGTTGTGTTTCAGGTAGTCAGGTGTTGTCATGGTGACAAACCACTCCATCGCCCTGTCATGTGACATGATGAGTCATTAACAGCACGTATCTCACCCTGACGTCTGTCTGCCTGAAGACATTGGAATATGTTAACAAAACACAAGCATGTAGTTTCTCTCTCTCTCTCTCTCTCTCTCTCTCTCTCTCTCTCTCTCTCTCTCTCTCTCTCTCTCTCTCTCTCTCTCTCTCTCTCTCTCTCTCTCTCTCTCTCTCTCTCTCTCACACACACACACACACACTGTGTGAAACCAGCACAACTTTATTTATAAATGTAAAAAATGCTGTTCAAATTACAGCCAAATTAAAGTTTGATCCGTGGACCGCTGTGAGAAGGAGAATCTCAGTGTGACTTTTGAGAGTTGCTCTCCGCTTCGAGTCCTCGTTTCGTTTTGATTTATCATAACAAACACGACCTGACCCCTGCCCCCTCGCTCAGAGAGACGCTATCCGTCAACCAAGAGTCACGAAGCTCTCTCTCTCTCATGAGATGCCCCCCCCATCTTCCTTGTTCTGCAATTCCACTTCCGCTTGTTTCCTTTAGTCACTCTCCCTTCTCTCCCTCTCTCCCTCCCTCTATCGCCCCGTCTCACACTAAATGCAACCCCACCGCAATTACCCTTCCTCCTCCGCGGGGACCATGATAAATAAGCCACCGTCCCGAACGTAGAACCGCCCAAAACAAACGTAAACACTCGCCAAGGACGCTCGGCCCTTGGTCTGCTGGCGTCCCCCTCCCTTCTCCCCGCCCTCGACCCGCTCGCCCCCGAGAAATCTCCCCCCCCCCCCCCGCTCTGAGGTTTTGCGTGCCCTGTGCTTATATTTCGTCTCCCCCCCCCCTCCCCCCCCCCCCCCCCCCCCTCCGACAGGTGCAAGTGCAACCTCCACGCCAACAGCTGTAAGTTTGACGAGGAGAAGCTGGGATGCGAGTGCGAGCACAACACCACGGGGCCGGACTGCGGACGCTGCAAGAGGAACTACCAGGGCAGGGCCTGGAGCGCCGGCTCCTACCTGCCCATCCCCAAGGGCACGGCAAATATCTGTGAGTAGCTCCGCGCACACGCTCCCTTTGACGGACACGCACGCGCCCGGAGACGGGTACAGGTGTGCGCAGACGGGCAGACGCGCACACGCGCGGGCACACCCGCACAGACGGAGGTACCCACACACACACGCCCGCACGGACAGACACACACATACACCCACCCACACAGACACGCACGCAGACAGATGTTGACAGACACACACACACACACACACATCTAACACACACATAGGCGGACATGCTCACACTTGCCCCCATAGTAGAAACACGAACATCTCTTAGGAGTGAACTGATAACCAACCATGTTCTCCTTCATTCTCCGATTCACACCCTCCCCATCTCTCTGTGATAGAATGGCAGTAGTGGGTTTGTGTGTGCATGTGTGTGTGTGCGTGTGTGTGTGTGCGTGTGTGTGTGTGTGTGTGTGTGTGCGTGCGTGTGTGTGTCTGATCTTTTCTCCGTTGGTTTCTGGTCAGTGAATCTGTGTTCTGTATTTGTCTGAGTGCTTAAAGAAAAAGTGTCATGCACTTATTGTTTTAGGTGTATATTCTATCTACGTATATATCTATATGTACGCCTCTATGTGAGGCTCTGTACAGACATTTCCTTGGAAAAGGACAATAATGAATCTATGTGTCTAACAGAGGCGAAAACAAACCCTGGTTCTTCTTAGTGTTGTGGAACCAGGTGACTTACATTCAGTCTTAGTCTGAGGAAGAAAGGCTTTAAAACCATGACAGAATCCAGCTGGTCATTCTGAATGTGCTCTTATTATAGAACACCTCTGTGGTGGGGTGGCAGGTGTTCCACACTCACACACACACACACACACACACACATACTGTCTATACACATACACGCACCCAAAACACACACACACATACACACACATATTCTGTCTATACCCATACACACCGAACACATTCACACACACCCACACACGTATACTACAGCATACCATACACACACCAAACACACACACCAAACAAACATATACTGTACATACACGCACACCAAACACACAGACACAAGCATGCACACTCCAAAACGTGCGCACATTACTGAATTGAACGCGCTTCTGGGATACGAATTTCGGGGCAAATCATCGATTTCCCGCACGCAGGAAACCAACTCTCCCAAGGAGAAAAAGAGAATCAGTCCGTTTGTTAGAGGGTGATGACGATGGCCGGGTGTGTCAACAGCTCTGATCCAGGGTTTATCTCAGGCGTGGCTGTTATTGCGTCCAGCGAGGTTCCTCTGAGCGACGGAGACCAGACCAGTTTCCTCCCCCCGGGTGCAGAAACACGGGCTTAGAGAGGGTTAGGAGAACGAGCGAGCACAGGTCTTGGATTGACAGCCCGTTATGAAAAACAAGGCGGTCGACACACTCATGAACTCAATCACCCATAATCCCCCACTCCACGCACACGCTCAGTTTTAGACACAAACACATTCAACCACTTGGGTCTTCCCCTCTGGTAGTGATGAAGAGCCGGATGACCGCAAACAGCACAGTTCGATTCTGTCTCGGAGAAGAAAGAATATAAATAATATAGAAATAAAATAATCAACGCATTAAAGGCATGAGAAATCACATTGAGATCTTCTCTCCTGGGGTTAAGAACAGAGGAGGAAGCCTGGCTTCTGTCATTCCAGACCCAGTCATGACAGACTCCCCCCCACTTCCCCTACCTTCCCACAATCCTCTGAGCATATGGTGGCTCAGTAGAGACAAATTCGTCAATGATGAAAATTTAATTAACATTTAATTTCTTTTTACGACGCGCGTTAAGCCGTCAGATCTTTTAACAAGATGGATGGATAGCATGGGAGAGGGCAGCATGCTGCTCTGTACGTTTGCGCGTCCTATCTGTTCGTCGGTGAGGCTGGGAGGAGGAGAGAGAAGAGGGGAGAGGGGGGGGGGGTCGAGTGATGGAGAAAGAAAGGGAAGGCTGAGACAGAAGGAGGGGCAGAAGCATCACTCTCTGTCAAGGAGAACTCTGCCTCCTGGGCTCTCCTCTGTTTCTCTCTTTTTCTCTCTCTCTCTCGTTCTCTTTCTCTCTCTCTCTTTTCTCTCTCTTTCTCTCTCTCTCTCTTTCTCTCTCTTTCTCTCTTTCTCTCTTTCTCTCTCTCTCTCTCTCTCTCTCTCTCTCTCTCTCTCTCTCTCTCACTCTCTTTCTCTCTCTCTCCCTGTCTCTCCCCCTCTCCCTCTCTCTTGCGTCAGAGGGGCACTGTAGGAGAGGGATCAGTCAGAATCCCCCATGGCAGTTCATTTCCCCAGGCCAGGGGTGCAGGAGGCTGGAGGAGAGGGCCAGAGCCTCTCTGTCCTCTGAGGGGAGGGGATCAGGACGGGGGAGAGTTGACGACCTGCTGGATCCACTCCATGTGGCTAAGAGCGTCTTCTCTGACGCTGGCTGCAAACGTCACGTCAGCAAAGCTACTTATCTTACCCATGGCTTTTTGTTTGTTTGTTTGTTTGTTTGTTTTCCCGGAGTCTGGCATCTGGGTTATTTAGAACGAGAGGGTTCTGTTGTTGTGAGTGTTGAAAGAGCCCAGTGTGTGTGTTCAAGTGTGACCACACACCGTGCACGCCGATAAGAACGAGGCGAAAAGCGTTGTCATGGAAACACTGTCCGTCGGCAGGCAGATGAGAGGGAAGAACTCCTGATGACCCTGGAGGGCTGAGGTCATCGTCCCAATAGTGTGTGTGTGTGTATGTGTGGCATGGTAGTTCTGTGTGTGTGTGTGTGTGTGCGTGGGACTATATTGTGTGTGTGTGTGTGTGTATGTGATGGCAGTTCTGCAGTCCGAGACACTAGGGTATCGAACGCTCCTGTTTTCCTAATCCCACCTCGTCCAATCAGGATCAGAGGCAGAATGTAAAACAGTCCAATCTCCAAACTTCCCCAGATCAAAGGGGCGTTAGCAGACATGTCCCTTGGCAGAGTTAGTGTGTGTGTGTGTGTGTGTGTGTGTTGTGGGTACTGACAGAGTGTCCTCCCTCCAGACCCAGACCTCAGCCTCCACAGGAAGTGGAAACCCAAATACTTCAGTGTTTATGTGACTTGTTCTTCTCCAACAGCACTTTTTTTGAATTGTTGATGAATTGTTCTCAGTGACAGTGCTGCCTCTAGGCAGAGTTAAGCTGTCAGGATCCAGAGGCGATCTCACGGAAGCCAGATCAGGAACAGGGAGATTAGATGTGAAAGAGGAGAAAGAATATCTTTGTCGGTTCTTCATCATCTTAGAGACCGGGAATGGTACTCCTCTGTTAAAACTCCACCCCGCTAATCTGGCCTGAAAATATGCGCGTCATACAGAGGAGTAAATCATAACAACAACAGATCATTATCAGCACGCAGGATTGAGACTCACTAATGGCCTTCTCTCATGCTGCTTCTCTAATTAGCGTGTATTAGCGAGTAACAAACAGATGTTTGAGCTTGGTTGCTCGCCCTTGATTCCCCATTCTGATGAGGCAAAAATAAGTGTGTGCACATGTGCAAACACGCACTCTCTCTCACCCACACACAAACACACACACGGTCTCACACACCAACCCACACTCTCTCAACCCCCCCACACACTCTCTCTCACCCCAACCCCACACACACTCTCTCACCACACACACACACACTCTCTCTCGCCCACACACAAATAAACAAGCACAGATTTTTGTTCATTCGGTTAGTGTTTATGCAGTACAAGTCAACCCAAAACATAGACCACAGACACAACTAGAGAGGGTACAATTTCTGGGGAAATTGTAGGGTGTGCTTGCTTGCGTCGGTTGCACAGGGGTCCGTTTTTGAATGACATTTTTACAACTGATATATCTGTATATTTTATATTAAAATGCATACTTATTATTTATAAACATTAAATAGATTTAAAAGCATTTTTTGGTGCTGCTCATTTACAACTGAAAATACGAGTGAAGTGTAGAATTAAATATGATGTCTTCTCATTTCCCCTGCAAGAGGTAGCCTCATAGCTGAATCAAAACGAATAAATTTGGCAGACCGGTGTAAAAATGGACCTAATCTCTATGACTTAAATGTCCTTTTAAGTTTTCCCTTCTCGTGATATTTTCAGGCATTTAGCCTACTCATATTGCATTCATTCATTAATAAAGAACCCCCTTTGAAGATTATTCTACGACGTTACCGGCAGTAGAAGATGGAATCGCGATTCAAACAGTACCATCTGCTAACTGAAAATATGCCCCCAAAAACGTAAATAAGCTTGACATTTATTTAGTGGAAAATCGCTCATTCATAAAAAGCTCACTGGTAGCGATCATTGTCAGTAACAACGCAAAATGCGATATAGCCCTGTGTGGAGAAGCTGCCCCGGTAAATTCTACTACTACAGTACAGTACTAGACTACTGCTGTGTTTGTCTTGGTAGCGATTGTGTTGGTTGAATTGGATTTAACGTTCCGTTGTACGGTTTAGGCTGAAATTAATTATTTTCATGAACAGATTGACAAAGTTTAGGCTGTGGCAATGAAGTTCAGGTTAGTAGTTAGACTTTTGATTTAAGTAAGGGGAGTGCCGAACATGTTGTGTAGATGTTTTTGTAGTGTCTCGCGTAGGCTACAGCGTTGCAGTGAGCTACACTGGTTTGAAACCACAGGTAATGATAATTTCACCCACAAATCGTTTACTTGTAATGTAATGTCATAATAAATCCTACAACGAAAATGTATTTGTGAGGAATGTTTATTTTAAAGATTGAAAACAGATGCATCATAGACCACTGTAGTATGTGTTGCCCGGGCAACAGAGGCTAATGTCATGATGCTAATGCTTCAGTGAAATAGTAGACTACCGTTTCCAAAAGTAGATGTGGGCCCCTTCCTTAATAATATCAGCTAATATTGTACATTACATTTCATAATTGTGTTTCACATCACAAAGTAAAATGAGTAAATAGTTATCACCCTGGCCTCTTTGCTTGTGGCGTTCCTGCAGCTGCCTTGCAGTAAAGCTATAGTTAGCCTAGCTATCCCCCATGTTAACAGACGTGAAACGAATGTTCTGCTACAGGTAGTCACGTGTGTTTTCGTGACGTTAGTGACGTAGTGACGTTAGTAACGTCAGTGACTGTGGCTAGCAAATTAGCCACCGTTAGCTTCACTTTTCACCACAAAAACGCAATTTCTACTTAAACCATGCAACGGAACGTAAATAAAATACAACCAACGCAATCGCTACCAAGACGAACCTTTTGACACCGCCGTTGTGTATGTAGTCCAAATATTGACTGATCCTTAGGGGGGCGAAAATAAACAATAATAAATAAATAAATAAATATATATGTGAGAGAACAAAGGTTGTGCTCTCGCCGAAGGCTTGAGCACATCCAATAAAAGCCCTGTTTTGCGTGTGCCCCCTGTACATTTTACATTTACATTTAGTCATTTAGCAGACGCTCTTATCCAGAGCGACTTACAGTAAGTACAGGGACATTCCCCCCGAGGCAAGTAGGGTAAAGTGCCTTGCCCAAGGACACAACGTCAATTTACACGGCCGGGAATCGAACTGGCAACCTTGAGATTACTAGCCCGATTCTCTAACCGCTCAGCCACCTGACTCCCTGTTTTTACATGTATGAACTTCCTCTGCTCATGTCAGAACAAGACTATCACTTTCTTAACTTCCTCAATATTTGAATCTTCGAAATTGCTGACAGAGTGTGCTCTAACATGCATTTACCGTAACGTTTTGCCCAGTGTTCCCTGAAAGCTGCAGAGGAGCAGACAGGTGACCCTGTTTAAACAGCGTCTGGATATGTGGTGTAATTAGGATATCCTCCAGTGTCTCCTGGGTGCTGTGTAGAGAGACTGCAGTGAGTTATACCTCTGCCTGCTTTAGTTTGTTACTCATGTGTAATCACATGAGTTTAACCCATTCATTTCCACAGAGCCACACACTGTCACATACACACAGGCACACACAGACACACACGCACACGCACACACTCGTGCGCTCACGTGCACGCGGACACAGCCTCCATTCTCTCTGTCTTTCACATGTTTATGGCTTGTTTATATTTTCTCTGTCTCTGGCTCGATTTGCAACTTCTCCTCATGCCATTGAAGTGTTGCTCACTCCTATTTCATCCCGTTCTCTCTCTCTCTCTCTCTCTCTCTCTCTGTTTCTCTCTCACACACTATCTCGTTATCGCTCTCTTTATGTATATCTCAATTTCTACCCTTGTTCTCTCCATCCCCTCTCTCTATTTAACTTCTGCTCTTCTAACACCCTCCCTCCCTCCCTCTCTGTTCTTGCTCTATCTCTCGGTTTTGTTTCATGCTCTCCTTCTTCCCTCAGGAGACCATCTTGTTTACTTTGCCTCCTCCACGCCGCGGCTCTATGCAGCTGCCACCGTAATCTCTCTTTCAAATATTTGTTTCTTCCGTCTCTGGATTTTTCCACCGCCCGCCCCATTCCTCCGGAATCTTAACTGTGACTCCAAACTCGGCACACGAGCACTTTAACACTTGCCACCTTCAATACAAATCTATCCTCCCTCCTCCTCCCGCCCCCCAAGACATTTAGATAGAGTAGTCAAGCAGTCAGGCAGGGGCATGCGGTAATGTCGCTCCCGAGGAATTCAATCACGTTGTGGGTGGTCGTTTCCCCGGCACGGATGGGCAAACCTCCTCCATAACTGGTTAGCGGGGCTTGTCGCCATCGCAGGCCGGCTGTACCAGAGGACCGGACGATGATGGATAGCCATAAAATGACGGCGGCCAGGGAAAGTAATTACCAACTTAGCCTGCGGTGGAAATTTAGCAGATAAGCTTCTCCTGGAAGGCCCAGGTGGACGCTAGGCAAATACACAAATCCAGCTGAAGGTCATAATGAGAGGAAACCCAGTGCTGAGGCTTCCGGGCATGTCTCTCCATGACAGACAGACACACACACACACGCTTGCACGCTCGCTCGGTCTTACGAAATCCTAAAAACACGTTCATTCTGTCCAAACGCACAGCGGGTTGCTAATTATCAGATGGGTCTTCCAATGGAGGTCGGGGAACTGTTGACGGCTGGCCCAATCCGAAGCTGTTGCCTGGAGCCTCCTTGGGGGTGGGGGGTGGGGGGGGGGGCTTCTTAACCAGGTGGGGTTAATAACATCCGATCAGGAGCTCCGTCGAACGGCAGAGAGCTTGTCAGAGCACCAAGGAGAACGGATTACGAATGTGTTCTTCGGCGTCGGGTTCGAACGCGTGTCTGTCTTTCTCCCAGGGCCTGTGCGCGTGCGTGGACGGTTGTGCTTCTGTGTGTGTGTGTCTGTGTACATCTACGGACACACGCCACCCCACGCCCTCAGAGATCAAGTTCACCATCAAGCGACCAGCGACCTTAGAGACACCAAGAAACTCAGCCCATAAAAATCAATGGAGCGTGCCATAAACATAAGAACCCCTGATGCCTTCCCTGTGTGAACCCTGCACGAGTAGATCTGGGCTCCGCTCCGTAATGGGCAACTTGGGCAGTTGAAGAGGATTCGAAACGACGGTGATTGAAAATTAATCTAATGGTACGACATACGATCTTTAGCATCTGCGCGCGCCTGTAGGTAGTTGATAAAGAGGGTAATGGCTTTGTTCCTGACTGCAGGCATAGACGACCAGAATCCTGACCTCCTGCTACGATACTCTGACTGTGTGGGTTGGACTGACAAGCTTGAATTCATGAAACAAATGCGATTTTTTTCCCCACGATATACACCTGTTTACACACTTGTATTTTTCACGAGATAGAAAATAACGTGCTACGGTTTTACTGGTTTAGCAGGAGTCAAGCGTTGTGTCTGATGTAACGCGGTTGCGTTCTGAAGCGTCCCCTGCTGAATGAGAAGCAGCCGGGAAGGAAGCACAGAAGTGCTGGATTTGTGATCTCGCCGCTTTATCAGATTTTGCGGCTGTTGTTTCAACTAATACTTAGGACGTTAGGGGAATATATCGACCTCTAGATAACCTCACAAGCTTTGCACGGCTCCCCTGACAGTAAGAACAGTTAGAAACCGACCTGGCTTCTCCTGAAACTTCACTGGCTCCTGTTTTCGGGCCGGGTGGAGATTTCCACCGTCGATGCTCTTTAACGAGTACTTACAGACGACTGGTACCTATTACTGCACGGTCAGCACGAAAGGCTGTCATATCGTCACCGTAGGATCGCTTTTTTGTTATAAGACTGATAACTGTGCAATCTCCGAACGGGGTTCTATTTCCTTGGGGGGGTGTTCGGAAGGATGCCGTCACCAAGAATGGATATGGAGGAGGTCGTAGATAAGAATCGGGAAATGCTAGTTCATCCTCCAGTCTCGCACGTGGTGAGCACTCGCAGCTGCCGGCCGGAGGCCGTGTCGGTGAACACCTTTTTTTGGTTCTCTGTGAAGGCGACATCTGTCACCGCAAACGCTCAGAATAGGCCTGTGGACTGTCCATGCTGTGTGTGTGTGTGTGTGTATGTTTGTGTGTGTGCACTGCATGTATATGTGTGTGTGTGTACTGTATGTATGTGTAGAAGGCGCCAGGGCGTGGCATGCATGTATGAGATTATGTCCACAGCAGCATACAGTGAGCGTGTGTTTACTGTGTGTGTGTGTGGGGGGGGGGGGGGGGGGGGGGCGTATGTGTGTAGAGGCCGCCAGGGCGTGAAAAGTGCATGCAAGTGTGAGATTAGTCAGGTCCACAGCAGCATGTGTATAGTGAGTGTGTGTGTAGACACAGGTATAGATGTGGATGAGCAGATGTGTGTGTGGGAGGGATGTGTGTGTCATGTCCTTCCTGCTCTGGTGTGATCTCGCCTTCCAGGCCCCGCCCCCAGGCCCACAGCTCCCCTCCGGTTGCTCGCTTTTCAGCCCTCCTGTCAGCCACACACACACACACACACATCCGTCCCATAGGTCATACATTTGGCTCCCTAACTATGTCTGTCAAGCAGGGATCAGAGAAAGAGAGATTAGATGATGCGGGGTGGATCGATGGCTTGTGGCCTGTGTGCATGCACACGCTTGCACACACGTAAACACACACCCACACGTGGAAACACACACAATTGGAAACACACCCATAACGACACCCCCCTCCCTCCCACACACACACACACACACATAGGAGTAAATCTACTGGGGTGCCCCCAGCACTGTCTACCAAACGACCGAGAGCCCTCATTTGATGAAAGAGACAGAGAGAGAGAAACAGAGCACAGATGTCTCTGACTCTCCTCTGCGTTTGTGTGTGTGTGTGTGTGTGTGTGTGGTGGGGACAGGGGGGTTGGGGGGAAGCCAGAGAGAGAGATCCAGTTTATTTATTTATCCCCTTTTTTTATATATATATATTTGTTTTCCCTCCATTTGTAATACCCCGCATGCCTGCTCTTCCTGTTGTCGCTGACGGGGTGTTGGTGTGCCAGATGCCTTCATCGGGGGGTGGGAGGGGGGGGGGGGGGGGGGGGTAGGCGCTAGCTAGCTAGCGAGGCGCCGACAAACACAGACTTTATCTAACGAGTACGTCTGCTGCCCCTAACTTGGACAGCGTGCTCACGCTCAGGGGCCGGTCGCTCTCTGATCGAGAGCCTCGCTACTCCCAGAACAGCACCTCCGTTTTCCCTCCAAGATGAATTCCACACCTTTCGTTTTTAGGATGCCGAAGCGAATGACAGGGGGGAGGGTTTCTTTTTTTTTTTTACGAGTCCGGTTCTGAGGCTCGGTTTCTAAGAGCCGTTCGAACGGTCCGTGTCCTGGCGATGAAAGATCTGGTCGCCATGGGGACGGTCGGGAGTGTATTATCTCCTCAGTGGTGGTTTGGCACATCTGATTGGAGAAAGAATCGACTGGCAGACTGGAGTCAGGATAAGACACGTCTGTGCTCCGCTGTAGAGCCTGCAGTTGTACGGTGTGTGTGCGTGTGTGTGTGTGTGCGTGTGTGTGTGTGTGTATGCGTGTGTGTGTGTGTGTGTGTGTGTGTGTGTGTGTGTATGCGTGTCTACACTGTGTAGGGAGACTGTGTGTTCAAAGTGGAAGATTGTTGTCTCATCCTTATTATATACTAATGCCAGTTCCTCTCTCTCTCTGTCCTCCTCTCTCCTTCTCTTCTAGGTATCCCCAATAACATTGGTCCAGTTAGTAAGTAAATTAATTCAAAGCAGCAGCAGCGAAAAAAAAAAAAAAAAAATGCTTGACGCTTTGCTTCGCTCTCCACCCCTCTACAGTCCACTTGGTGAGCGATGTTCATTTCTGATCCGCCGGTTCTACATTATTCATGAGCGAGGGATTGATCCTAATTGGCTGAGCAGCGTTCATTATGCCAGGGCTGGTTTAATTTTCTATTTTCGGCCAGTGGAAATAAGCAATAGCCCTCAGCCATACTGTCTCAACACGCTTCTATTAATTCACCTTCACCAAGACCCAAGACTCAATAACAGCTGGGTCGTCTGCACACGAACCACCATTCCCCCCGTCCCCCTCCCCCGATGCATTATAAATAAATGCCATCTCCAGTTTATTAAAAGTGAGAGGACCTCTATGGGGGTCTAATGTCAGGCCGGTGGTATTAATATGAAGCACCAGGCGGAGGGTGTGTATTATCTGCTCCACACAGAGCCTATCTCCTGCTGGCCCACCACCCGGTCTGGAGCCTCTTCCCCGCTCCCCAGAACACCCTGCCACCCTGCCCAAACCCCCACCCCACCCCCCGGTCTGTCGGCCTGGCCGCGTCTCCACGCTGGGTCCTATCTCTCCTCGGAGGACCCACCGTCAGTGGGACGTGTGCCGATCCTCTGACCCGGCTTCCTTTTGCCTGGTCCTCTCCTCCCCCTTGGCCGGGGGGTCGTGGGTAGGGAGAGGAGAGACCTCAAAGAGGAGGGAGAGAGGGAACCAGTGCATTGTTACTGGGACCAAGGCTGATGATACAGTAGGTCATGGGCGATACAGGACATACATCTTTGATATGGCGGAGGTGTTGTTGATATGGCAAGGTGCTAGTCAGGTGACAGTTGGTGATCAGAAATGAGCATGAAGCCAAGTGGACACCGGCCCCCTCCCTCTCCCCATCTCGGAGAGATGACCGCGTGTCCGGTTCTCCTCCCACGCATGGCCTGTGCCCTCCACAGCACATGTGCATGTCCTCCATCACGGCATATACATACACACCCTTCACCCATCGACCAAACCCCCGAATCGCCCAGACAGAACGCACCCCGGAGTCCCAGTGTCCATGCGTGTGTGAGTGCGCGTGCGCGTGCGTGTGTGCACAGACGACACGCCGATGGTCCGTTCTCCGTGTCACATCCCGACACGTCTGTAGGAAGGTTAGCACCCACAAAAAGCTGTCACACAACACAAACATTCGTGGACAGCTGTGTCACAACACCACAACATGAAATACGAGCCACACAAGGGAGGCAGGCTTTTTTTTCTTTTATGTTTTTTTGTTTTTGTTTCAGGAAACCCAATAGTCATGAAAATCTGAAATTGTGTGTACAGTGTGTCCTCTAAAACCAAACTAGAAGCAATCAGAGAAGAGCTAAACGTCCTTGAGGAACCCAAAATAGGCTCTCTGTGTGAAGCGCTAAACTCTGCAGTTTTCATAGTTGTTTGACGGTAATTGAATTCTTTATTGACTTTCTCTCAATTCTATTCCAAGTGTATTTAGCCACGCTGAGCGGCCTAACGCAGCCATTAAAGAACAATTAATATTTTAAAATGCGATTTCGTCTTTGCAAGATTGCATTTCGTTATGGGAATGGCATTGATTAAAATCTGTCAGTTCTTATTCAGCTTGGCTCACCTGAATTTTGCTCCAAAGACTCATTGATAAGAGACAGATGGGGTGGATATTTGGGCTAATAAATCTCTTATTAAGAATGATTAATAACTCTCATTTTTCTAATCGCACCCCTCCTATTATGTCAAGGTGAGGAAAGAACTGAACATGACAGCTCTTTAATTTCACGTGTGAAAGAAGTATTTACATTGTCAGTTTGAATTTAGTTTACAGACTTCAATGTGAGAATGGAAAGCTGCTTTCTAAACACAGCATTGCTTCGGTCATTGTAGAGTGTGTACGCCATAGAAAACATGCAGCCGCACGACATCCGATGACCGCTAAGCAAGAGCGCCACCTTAAACGTAGCATTCTTCACTAGAGAATGGGCACTGACGTTCACACACCTGCCTCAGCATCACCTGACACAAAACCAACCCTGAGCCCAGTCACATGACCCTCCGGAACACCGAAACACACAGTGATGCTGTGGGCTTAGTCTGTGGGAGGTTTGGGGGAGGTCTGTTATCTTAATTCTGCCTTACATTAGGTGTCTCCCATCTCCAACCTCCAAACACCACCTGTATTTCCCCAACAAGGAAATACCGACTTGTATGTAATTATGAGGTTACAATGCCGCACCACAATCAGTCATTCCAACTCCTGACACAACTCATCACTTATTCATTGTTATTTCTCCTCCAGAAATACACTATAATTAGATATTGATTGAATAGTCAATTTGATGAATTAAACAAAACGTATCCCCACCACTTTGTTCCCTATACATTGTTAAAACGTGCCTGCATTAGTTATGAGCCTGCAACGTATCAGAGAGATTCTGGTTGCTGTTATTTCACCTTTTGGTTATCTTTAAGTTCCCTCATCATCGCCATCCGTACATAAAAACACAGTGGAACTGCACAATTACATACAACGCCAGAGGAACACATATGTCTGCCCGTTCCTGTGTGACGTCACGGTCATAATGTTGTTTTGTCGTTTCCCGGTTGAGCCCCGAGGGACATCTATGTGTAGTTGTCTGTGTCCACAGCCACTGGTCAACCCCCTGTAGA
Organism: Osmerus eperlanus; assembly: GCF_963692335.1. Taxonomy (NCBI): domain Eukaryota; kingdom Metazoa; phylum Chordata; class Actinopteri; order Osmeriformes; family Osmeridae; genus Osmerus; species Osmerus eperlanus. The sequence continues at coordinate 6,338,546 of NC_085032.1, read as the reverse complement.
ACCCCTGTTAGTGCATCTACTGTCCACAAACACCTAATACACCTAATAACTCCTGGTTTCTCTCGATTGCATGCAGTACGGCCGAATGTCTCATCTCTAGGGGTTGCTAACCGAAATCAAGGTAGGCTACCGACGTAAGACTATCAGTCTCTCTTCTAACATCTCTTATAGATCTACCTCAGACTGTGTATGCAGTTCCTGTCACCAGGTGACTTGACAACAATAAAACCGAATTCTGGATTTTTCACACCCTCAAATGTATCTGTGTTTTAAATGATACTCTGTATGATTGAAATGTATTTTTGGTTTATTTCGAAACGGACAAAAAGCGATTTTGTCCCCTTCCACTCCTTCACAATCTCGTTAGTGACAGAGGGCTTTGGCACCTTGATATGAGAATTTGAAATCCCAGCGTAGGCTACACTCGGCAACCGTCCTGTGACGACTTTCAAATCGCAGGCACGCACACACACACACAAATGCTGAATCTCTCGACAGCAGCGAATCATTCACTTCCACACTCCTTCTTATCCTTTGACTATCGCTCCTCGCTCCAACTAGCCAGAATTATCGCACCCCGCGCAACTTTACATGACTATTGCTCCCCGCTCTAACTAGCCAGAATTATCGCACCACGTGCAAATTTACATGACTATCGCTCCCCGCTCTAACTAGACAGAATTATCGCTCCCCGCGCAACTTTCCATGACTATTGCTCCCCGCTCTAACTAGCCTGGATGTTCCCAGCGATCCTCCATCCCTGGCCTGGTTAAAGGAAAGAGGGACGGTTTCATGGCAGCTTCACGTAGATTGATTTCAGGGGATCTCGAGTTAATCTGGTGCGCTGAGTCGCTGGTGTGCCTACTCCTTGCGATCGGCGCGGCCTGTTTCCGTTAGTGTCTCCAACTCAGGGGATTTAGGGCATGCGTTGTTGGTGTGTGCCAGCATCAGGCGGCGAGCAACCGTGATCTTTCCCAGACTTTGTAGGACTGCGGGGGAGTGCAGGACGAAGGAATGTTTGGCTGTTTCAGATGGTCTGTTCGGTAAACAAGCAATGGTTTGATGTTGAGTCTAGAACACCATAGAGAACGGATAATAAAAACAGAGATCTCTGCTCACCTTTAAGATCTTCCAGCGTCAACTAGTAGGCCTACCATTTTTTGTGGTTGAGTCACCAACAAGTTACAGGAAAGGATGTTTGATTTAGTTACAGCTACATGTTTCTACAAGATTTACATCACATCAATGTACAGCACACAACAAGTCCCTGTTTACAGTTAAATTAAGATGTTATGAGCATCCCTTAAACAATTGTTCCTTGTTATCTGACACTGCACACTTCAACATTGAGTGAACATTTTCTATTGCTATTTTCACCCCTGATTTTACAATCCATTCATCATCCTTATAGTGTTAATTTCAGCGTTTTGGAAAGAAATCGTGATATGAATGCTTAGGTCTTTTGCCATTTATTACGCTTAATTTTATGTTTAACCAAACTATCATGTTTTTTTTTTTTTGTTTGTTTTTGTTTTGTTGGTCCGTAGCTCCTCAAGTTGCTTTGTCCACTGTCTCTTCTGTTCAAGTTGCAAACAGCAAGCGAGGTAGGAGCTCTCAGATTCATACAGCGCCCCCCTGTGTCTGACGATGACTAAAGCCATCCCACTGTATGAATCTAGATGGAGCTGTGTCTGTGCTACCATGGCAACCCCCCCCCCCCCCCCCCGAACGACACACACAATCACTGACACACACACAAACCCACCAGTTCTAATCCCCAACACTACCCCTTCCACTACACCCACCCACCACACACACACACAAACCCCCCTCACACAAAGACTCCACACAAACCCCCCCCCCCCCCCCCCCCCCCAGCCCGGAGGCATGACCGATGCATAAGAGGACTGTACACTGTACACACGACCTGTGTGGAATGTCTGGGCTTCCAAACCCGGCGTCACCATGGGAAACATTGAGAGAGGTTCTCCAAAACACAAACTAGTTTCAAAGTCCAATGAGATGCTCTTCTGTGGATCTCAACCCCCTTCCTGGTTGATTCATCGTTTTAACCTATTTTTGAAAATAGACGATTGTTTGTCTTCCAACTCTAGGGTTTATGTGTAGCTACGGAATCACGCTGCGGCAAAAACGTAACCTTGCTTCTTAGAAACCTTAGTCCTTTTTCATCCAGAGCGTCCTAGACTAGTCTCTAGTCCTGCTTTTACAAAGCACGCATCTCACTTCCGTCCGACAGGGAGACCTGACCTCAATCCAGCCCTCAATAATTACAATCCCTTCTAGAAAGCCCCTTCAGCTCTCTGAGCTGTCTGTCCAACCGCCTGTCTGGAAAGGCTTAAGGACCCCCATCTGGCCTCGCGGTGACAGCAGTGGCGACAGCGGTCGCTCGGCGAGACGGATTGATCTGAACTCGGGGGCGGCGCTGAGCCGGCCAGGTGTCACGCGACAGCGCTGTCGGCGCGACGCCAGCTTTAGGGGACCGTCACGCCGCGTTGAGACCGGACACGGGGACATGTCCTCCGTCTGGGCTGGGAGTTAGCGAAGGCACGGCAGGACCCGGTGCGGCGGCGGCATCCTGACACGGTGTCGCGGTCGCAGCTCTCCATAACCCCACCTGCATCCCATGCTAACACGTCACTTTGTGAGGAAAACGTGTCTCTTGGATGTAGTTGGCAGCGAGGAAGGCGGGGGGTTATTTATGGGGTGTGTTATCTGGCTCCTCAGGAGCAGTTGTTACCCAAATACCAGATTTGCTTGGAAAGCCATCAAATTTGGATCTGTTTTCGGAGATCGCACACATAGGAGATCTATGTGTGTGTAAAAAGGGTTAGTGGACAACAAAAGTGCTGTCAAGGCTCCATATTTCCTTTTGTCCTTTCACCAACGGCTGTTTACCTAGTCGGTTTATCTAGGTTGTTTACCTACTACAGGTTGTTTACCTGGGCTGTTTACCTTGTTTACTTAGGTAGTTTACCTTGACCTTGTTTACAACCTAAGCTGGTTACTAGGTGGGTTTATGTAGGTAGTTGGTTACTAGGTGGGTTTATGTAGTTCACCAAGGCTGACCATGACATCCTGCTCATCATTTGTGGTGTCTGGTGTTGTGTGCTGCTCATGCGACGCTCAGTGTATCCCTCCGGCCCCTTCCTCATCCTCCGTGTCTCTGTGCTTGAGTTGACCCCCCCCCCCCAGCCAGCCCTGAGGGGATCTGACGTCTCGTGTCTCCGGCTGTGTCCATACCAGCTTCATCCTCCTCTCATCCATCAGCCTCATCCCTCCATCCAGACCTCGCGCATGTGATGGTGCCTCTCGTCCCTGCGTCTACCTCCGCCGTAGCACACAGCCGCAGCCAACTCCACCCCTCTCAACCCGGGCCTCCTCTGCCTCTTCCCCCCCCCCCCTTTACCTCCTCCCCCTTTCCCTCTCTCTCCTCCCCCTCTCCCCTTTCCTTCCTCCCCCCTCTTTCTCCCTCTCCCCCCACCCTCTTTCCCCTCTCATTCCCCCCCGTCTCTCTCCCCCCTCCCCTCTCCTCCCCTCTCCCTCCTCCCCTTCTCTCTCCCTACCCCCTCCCGTTTCCCTCTCCCTCTTCCTCCCCCCCCCTCTCTCTCTCTCTCCCCCTCTCCCCATCTTCTCTGCAAGACTGCGAATGCTTTGGCCACTCCAACCGCTGCATCTACATCGACTCGATAAACACCGTCATTTGCGTGAGCTGTAAGCACAACACTAGGGGGCAGCACTGCCAGCTGTGCAAGCTGGGCTACTACCGAAATGCCTCCGCAGAGCCGAACGATGTGAATGGGTGCATAGGTCAGTTCCCCCTTCACCGTCACCAGCACCACTTCATTCCGCTTCCTGTCCACCTTTTGACCTCTCAGCCTCACCTCCACCCTCCCCACACCACCACCACCCCCCCCCCCCTCCCCTCCCCCCAAGCGGGGTCACGTCATGTCTTTCTGTGTTGTCGTTTCGTTCTTTTATTATGATCTACTTTTAACAATCCCATGTTTTCTCTGTTCCATCCTCCTCACTTGCTCACTTTTATCCATGTGACGTGACACTCACATGCACAACACACACACATGCACAACACAACAAACACACGGACTTCTTCCACTTCTCTCCACAACATGATTGTAACAAGAGTCACAGAATCACCCCTTTCTCTAAAAGAAAATCTAGATGTTTTAGGGTTCTAGGTTGTTTTTTTTTTAAAACCCTTTATTACAACTTGTTAAAACTGAATGAATAACCGATTACATTGTGACACACATAATGGCCTCGAAAAAAACTTTCTAATCAAAAGGTTTGTTACATAAGGTGTTAAATATAATCAAGACACAATGGGGAAATCAACAGACTTCTTGTCGAACAAAGTACTACCACAAAAAATCTTACGAGGCACATCATGCCAAAACATAACAAGAGAAAGGTCATGTGTCGTATCGTCTGATAACAATCAGCAACGTTGTCATGTCATCTGTGATGCTGTGTTGGGATTTTCTCCAAGTTCATACGTGAACTCCCCATAGCGATTCAGACCGCACTTGTTGCTTCTCTCTTGGCTGTCTGGACAGGTGGGTGCTGGAGGGGGTGGGGGGTGGGGGCTTCGGAGAGCTAGCCAAGACGTGCCAGGTGGGGGGTGGCTGGGGGGGGGGGGCAGGGGAGAAGCACAGTCTCTAGGTGTCAGAGACAAGCCACAACAACAGACGAGGGTGAGACGCTAGTGCATATGTTACCGCAGGAATCGGCCTGCCCGGGAAAAGCAGTGAAAGGTCGCCACAAACTGTTAAGAGTCGCTGGTGCGTTAAACCTGTATGGCGCATGCCCCCTCCTCCCACCCTCCTCCCTCCCTCCCCCCTCCCTCCCACCCTCCTCCCTCCCTCCCTCCCTCCCTCTCACCCGACCCCTCTTCATCCCTCTCCCGTCTCTCCCCACCGCCCTCCCCCCCCCCCCCGACTGCCTCCCTTCCTTCCACCCTCTCCTCCCTCCCTTCCCCTCCGCACGCCCTCACTCCTCCGCCTATCACGCCAGCCCTGGGGAAGAGCCCCGCTTCTGGGTTTCTCACAGTGGCCGTCATCTCGGCCCTCAGAGGTGAGGTGTGACGGAGGCCCAGAGACCGCCGACCGAGGGGCCCCGCAGGACCGGAGCAGTGCCCCTGGACAGGACAGCTGTCTCTGGAACCATGTTTGGGCTTCTTACTGCTCTGTAAACCGACGGCATAGCCGCCGGCCGTAGACTCAAACAATCGGTTTTGCCTCGAAAAGGTCACCTGAAGGTCACCCTAAACACAGTGGGTCGCTTTTCACCGATTGGTTTGTGAAGCCGTTGCGGTATACACCTTGTGTCGCCCCGGGAGATTTGGAAAATGTTACAGCAATGCCCATTTCAATGTTCAACTCTGATCTCATCACTTCTCCGACTACCAATCGTAGCCATGGTGTCTCTACAGCAGACAGACCAGTCATTAGCTCTGTCTCATTTCATGACATCACGGCATCTCTTCAACCCCCTGCTGTCTCTGTCTCCCTGTCCTCATGGTTTTCCTTGACCAGAACTGTGTAACTTTACTCTATTTGTATAGTCATCAACTGTATAACCTTCTTCCTGGTTTGCTTGTTAAGGTGCTGCATTTGCTTATTGCTCATTGCACTGTAAAAGCATCTTGTTATAAATACTATAAGTAATATTTAAGGACAAGATTACAATTTTCCATAAGATGTTTACGGTTCTCAATGTGTTAGAATCCATTTTCGGTCACTTACTTCATATTTCATCACATTATTGTTGAAAGGTAGCATTCTAGTGCATTTACTGTGTCTGAGGCTTCGGGCGATAGCAACATTTTCTAGATGGTTCTTCGATGAATATGATGGATGAGCTGATGCCAGACATTCTGATGAGCCATGGCACACCTTGTCCCCCATGTGTGTGTGTGTGTCTTGTTTTTTCAGACTGTAGTTGTAATCCGTATGGCTCAGACAGTGGTCGCTGTAATGACACAGGATTTTGTAACTGTAAGGAGGGAACAACTGGCCCTAAGTGCCATGATTGTCTACCTGGATATTTGTGGGACAATGGCTGCAAATGTAAGTAGAACCACAATTCTCCCTCTGCAGCTTCAAAACTCCAGGTCTCTCTCTCTCTCTCTCTCTCTCTCTCTTGTGCTCACTCGCTCTTCCTCTCCCTCTATTTCCGACGTTTTTCCATCTCTCTCTTGTTCTCCCACCACATCCTTTCTCTCTCAAAAATCTATCCCAAGGTCATTCCTGTTTCCCCTCCACCCCTCGCCCTCTCTCTCTCTCTCTCTCTCTCTCTCTCTCTCTCTCTCTCTCTCTTACTCTCTCTCTCAATCTCTCTCTCTATCTACTTGGTGCCACAGCTTGACCTTGCAAGCATGAAGCTCTTTGAATGCTCTGGCCCTCCGAGTCAGAATGTTTGAACCCTGACATGGACTAACCGGGCCGCTAACCCAGATCTGGCCTTCACATCCCGGCTACGAGCATCCAACTAAAACACAGTGCTGCTTGTGCTTCGATATATATTATTACTCTGTTAGTTTTACTAACGGTTAACAATTGGAGGGTTTTTTTCCAGCTCCTTCTCAGAGGAGAGATGCATCAGCAACTTAGCATGCAGAAACGTATTATTCAGTTATTCCACGGTGTCATGGTGCCCTGGACCTGACAGCTGAGTAAATATACCCTGCTTGCAGCCCAACAGAGAGCAGGATCTGTTCCATGAGCTGTCATCTCTCCCTGGTCTACACTAACCTCCACTGAATGGTGGTCAGCGGCCAGCGTTTAGCGCTTTGCACCGCTCGAAATCGTTAAAAAGTGCCATTTTAGAGGGTTTTTTCCATCTTTCTGTTAGATAGCACATACAAACAAAAGAGTCCACCTCAGCGTGATTTATCAAGCTCATTCCTCCAAGAGTCTAATGCGGAGAGAGCTGTTGAAGACGTTAACTTTACCCAGAAAGCTTCAAGGGGCATGTGGATGCTCAATGACGTGCACTGTTGAAGGGTTCACTTTAGATGGAGATCGCTGACAGGATTCACACCTGTGTGACAGCCGAGTGCCTCAAAAACCACAGAAGAAGAAGCAGCTTCTCACGGTGGAGGTGAATGTCTCACCGAGGTGACAGGGAGATGAGACAGACTTCCGCAACTTTGGTTTTATCGATTCCAAGTTTGTCCGTGAACACTTGATCAACGTTAACGGCTAGCATCGTGTTATCTGTAATAATAACTCATGAATAACCACCATCCATGAAACTGTACAAACCCAGCCGTGCAGAGAAACCGAACATATTTAGTCATAATACAGTACGTTGTTATACGAGAGCACCCATTGTTCTAACCCTACAACTTTTCTAGACATGCTATTCTCAACTTCAGGTTAGTTCCTTGGATCAACACCTATCTGTATGCAGATTGCAAGATGCAATTAAAACTCAAATCTCTTGTCAAACAGACGGCATCCTCACTCAGGCACTCATAGTTCATCACTTTTCTCTCCAAATATTATCCCTCAAATCGAAAGTAAACCCAATAAATCTTACTATGTCTGTCCTAGCCTGGCTCTGTTTACCTGAGTGGGGCTGGTGAACGTGCAAGGAGGAATGGAGAGTTCCTGCGGATTGTAATTATCAACCCTAATCCCAGTTGAGATTAGAGCTCTATCTCTTCTAAGAATGCCATCTCGGTCTCCATAAGGCCTTTTCCCACAGGGTTCAGACATTAAGGGTAGGGTTATTGATGTTCTGATCAAATCAAATGTAAATCATTTAAATGATCACACCCGTGCATGCTTTCATTTTGTTTTAGAGTATCTCCAATCGGGGACAAATACTAAATGGTGTATCAATAACTCCTTCACAGAACCCTCATCCCATCAATAGCAGCGTGCTTACCGTAGAGGTGAACGAAAACCTTCGGATAGCCCTTCCCTGCCCCGAGCCATGCTGTTCCTCCTAACCCCCGGTCCGTACCCGGGACTGGGGGGCGCTGAGTGATGAGAGTGGGCTGAGAGAGACAGGGAAGGTGACTGAGACACACCCTGCTGTGTGTCCACACACCCACCTGGATGGACCCAGCCAGCCCAGGGACGTGTCCCCAGGGTCGTTCATCTCTCCTGGGCCACAGCCCTGAGGCTCAGCCCTCCCCGGGGGGGAGCAGCTGGAGGCTCAGCGCTGACAGAGAGAGAGGGGCGAGAGGGGGGGGGGAGGGGGCGAGAGGGGGGGGGGGGGGGGGGGAGGGGGGGGGGCGAGAGGGGGGGGGGGGAGAGGGGGGGGGGGGCGAGAGGGGGGGGGGGCGAGAGGGGGAGGGGGGGGGGGCGAGAGGGGGGGGGGAGGGGTGGAGTGAGAAAGAGAGAGGAGAAGGGGGACCGAGGGAGAGACAGAGGGGACAGAGATGGAGCGAGAGAGAGGGAGGAAGGAAGGACGGAGGGAAGGGGTGAGGGGAACAGAGGGAGGGGCGAGGGAGAGATGGAGGGATCGAAAGAGAGGGACGAAGAATTATAGAGAGGAAAAAAGAACGTGGGAGTGGACAAAGAAGACAAGCTCCGAAAAGTAGCACTTTAAAACCCCGAATAAAACACAGCGTGCTCGATCGTGCTTCTCCTTGATGTACTACCAAAACCAATAGTGTCAGGGACGTTACGATCGATCTAGTCCTGGTTTTGGGAACTGTGCTGGCAGAACATCTTAGCAGATATACTGTCTCTGCAGTTACCTTGATTTCCCCATATCCCTGGATGGCTAATGTATGGGTAGGACATGACAGAGTGTACTGTACTATATATATACTACAGCACTCCCTTCCATACTGGCTCTCCTGGTAACTGTCTGAAGAGCAGCTTAATATTTAAAGAAAATGTAGACATACCCTATTTAGAAATGAAGTATTCCATTCTTGTTCAGTGTCAGTTAATATGGGTCTATCTTCTAGTCTGGGCAGAACCAATAAGGTGAAATAATACTGCTTTGGAAAAGGGCACTGGAAGATGAAAATGTATGGCCAAAATAAAAGATGTCTAATTAATAGAGTCTTGTCCATGTCGTAATTACACCAAGGACCGTAGGGGGAAAACATGTCGTTTTAATTAATTCGCTTGATTGCTCTCGACTAGATCTTGGAGGACACACATTAGGCTGAAACTTGCGGCTCCGTTCCCTAGACAGCTCTCCCGCACCCGCACGTTTTCTCAATCTGCACCTGGAGGGAAGGTGTTGAGAAGGTCTCCATGGCTGAACACGTCCACACCTCTTTCTACACACCGCAGACCAAGCCTGATCACCGCCCATGGGCCATGAGACAGGGCTCCGTGTTGGGGTGCCGCTAGCGGTTAGGGCTCCCTTCTAATCGAAGGTGGACCAGAGGATAAACCTCTAGTAGCTTCTCTGTTAAGGAAAAGGGGAGCCTCTAGGGTTTCTGGGGCACCTGGCTCATTTGTGCTCCGGGCCCCAGAATCAAAATCATCGGGGAAAGTATGGGCTTCTACTGGGCTACCTGTCTGACCAGGGCCCTTAGAATCATCCTAATCTCCCCCCCCCCCCCCCCCCCGAACCAGTGACCATTCGGTGTTAACTGTAACCAACATCTTAATCACCAGCTGCATCATGGGCACTGCGCTAGTCTGGGCCATGCAGAGTATCATCTCGGTATCGTTTCTCCCAGAAATATGTTGTCTTCTCTGAGTGTCCCGTCTCAGTGCGACCTCTACGTGTACATCACTCATTCGTGCCTGTCGGTTTGTTCGTTTGACAGGTTGCTCGCTTGCCGTTTGCCCAAACGCTCCTTCCAATGTAGAACAGGCTGTCCTTAGCGTCCGTCTCTGACCTCAGATGAGGTCACAGTCAAGTTTGTCGTTGTGGCGGAGGGGCCGGGGAAGTCCACGATCTGCGAGAGAAACCTTCGTGCCGAGATTTCGATTCATCACCACTGCCGCAAGAACACCGCAAAATAACGCGTGACAAATGGGACTTCCTCCATTTTGATAATTACGTGATAGAGATGATGAAAGAGAGCTTGTTCACATGAGAGTGGGGAAATTAGAAAGAGAGAATGATCAAGTGTGTTATGCAAACCAGATGAATGAATTTTGGAAATTGATTCTCCTGGCGAGGGCTTTGGATAGATAAATTCGCCATTGTTGTGGAACACAAAGCCAGATGGGTGTTGTTTACTTTGGATTGTTTAGGCCCATCTATAACATTACTGAGAAGTAATGTGTGTGATCAACACAAAAACTATGCATTTTGGTATATACTGTAAACCAATACCTAGGCCTGCATGTTACACCCCAATTTATTCAAATAATTTTACCTGTTGCAGTCACAAATGTGTAAAAATGGTTATTTAAGGGAATAAGATACATCTTTTATCGAACCCATTTATTGCGCTACTGAGTCGGGTGCTTTTCTAAATTTAAAAACCCGATAAAGGCTTGTCTTCCTCTCTCCTTCCGTCCTCAATAATGAAGAACTGTAAAAGGGGCTCTTACACATTAATTTATTTCTTAGTTCAAGAAGTGGGCCCAAAGTTTTTACATTTACATTTAGTCATTTAGCAGACGCTCTTATCCAGAGAGACTTACAGTAAGTACAGGGACATTCCCCCGAGGCAAGTAGGGTGAAGTGCCTTGCCCAAGGACACAACGTCAGTTGGCATGACCGGGAATCGAACTGGCAACCTTCGGATTACTAGTCCGACTCCCTCACCGCTCAGCCACCTGACTCCCGTTTTTGCCTATATACTGTATATTAGTAGGCCTGTGTATAGTAAAATAATTGCATGTTTTTTTTTTTACTCTCTCAAATGACTAGCATTAATGGCTTGTACTTTACATTTACAGTATGTCTTCATATAATTCCAATAAAATTGTGTTTTCTGTGAAAGTTTATTTTAAAGTGACCTGTATTGTCAGTTAAGACATGCACAGTAGGCAGTAATCAACAGGCACTGTACTGCACAGGATATGGATCATGTTCTCTTGTGTTCTCAGTGTGTATGAACAGCTCATTTCTCTCCTTCTGTTGTCTGTCGCCACAGCCCGCGTGTGCGACAACGAGCTCCTGCGTTGTCAGAACGGCGGTGTGTGCCACAACAACCTCCGCTGCCACTGCACCCCCGACTTCACGGGTCTCCTGTGTGAGAAACGGCGCTGCGAGAACGAGCTAGGGGGCTGCGGCGGCCTGGACTCAGGCCAAGCCGCCCTCTCGCCTCCATCGCTACCCGGGCTTCTGCTGCTCCTGCTGGGCATGGCCCTGAGAGAGGCTCCCTGGGCTGGCATGCTCTGAGATCCACAGGCCCGTAGCTGGAACTGGTGACACCTACACACCCAATAATCAACTACTGTACAAAGACTGAGAGAAAACACCACAAGCTTACTCTACCGTAGGTCCTGCCCACCAGACCCAACAGACACTCGCTGACAAGAAGGGAATGTGCCAGAATTAAAGCAAAACTTTAATTTGGCGTAAAAAAAAATATAAAAATAAAAGAATATATAGACATGAGATAAATGAATAATGAAAAATACCAGATATTTAAAGAGTTTAAACTGAGAATTTGCTTTAACTAAAAAGTCTACAAGTCCACAGAGACCAGTTACTTGATGAGCCATGACGCCAGAGACTTTCCCTCCCGTTGAAAAAAAAATAAAGGAGGATGACTGGAAATGACGGCTCGCTCGCTCACTTCCTCTCTATCGCCACGGCAACGGCCGCTGCGACCAATCAGCGGTGATCTCAAGCGAAGCCTGCTGCGGCTGCCCCTCCCCCTAGAGGTGCTTCTGAGATCGACACTGGCTGGAGCGCTTCCGGGCTGAACTGATACAGATGCCTCGTGATCTGTTCTGCTTCGTGGAGCCTTTCAAGCAAGTCAATGAAGTAAAAAAAAAAAAAGAAAAGAAGAAAAAAAAAAATCGAAGTAAACTATGAAATGTAAGCATTCTTTGCTGTCAGTGCATTGTGGATATAGGGAAATCTATCTGGACTGCCAAGTTTGACCTGCGTCCCAAAAAATTATCCCAAGATCATTCCTGTTTCCCCTCCACCCCCACCCCCTTTCTTACTCTCTCTCTCTTTCTCTCTCTCTGTTGCTTTCTGTCCAAATATTTCTCTTCGTCGTTCCACCCTGTCCATCCTAACCCTCCCACCTCTACCCTCCCACTGACCTGTGCTTTTGTAACGTTAACCAGTAACCGTTGTCGGTTGAAAGATTCTTTGTCCAATGTTAGTGACGCACATGTGTAATAGCCCCCCCCCTCCCCCGCCTCAAACAAAAATCAACCTACAGTACCTGTATATTTATTATTTTCTCTTAAAGTCACTGTTTTCCCTGAGGTCATGGTCCAAAACACCAGAGTTCACGTAAGCAGGTGGGAGATTATTAGCAAGCCAAGCTACCAGTGTATCCGACTTTGTTTCTTGAGTAGAAAACACGTCATTCTTTTTTTTGTATCATCAACCAAGCTTGTTTGAAGGAAAACTGTTACTGTACCTTTCCCAGATGACAAATGCAGAATGAAAATGGTTTAATTTCAGTATTATTCAATTTAGCTTAACTTGTTTTGGTGCAGTTAATTTTCCTTAGTATTGGCAACGTGCTGGCATCAAAGAATATCAGTTTACATACAGTATTATAACGTGTTATAAGATCCCACCAAAGGACATTATCAATGTTTTCTTGTTGCTTTAACACTTGAAAATTTAAGTGAATAAAAGTTTAAAAATTTAATCGGCCTAGGTGTGTGGATCATTTGCTTCTTGAAGTGACATTGTTTTTGAGTCATGGAGTGGTTTTGATGAAACTGTATGTCTGAATAATAAAACAAATACATAGAAATGTATGTATGCACTTTATATAAAACATGTGTGCTGCTTTTTATTGTTTCATGCTAAGACGTACATATGACAAACAGGGAGTGTGCTATACACTTTGGTGTTATTCTTCTGCAGTTTATTTCCAATTCACTTTCAATGAAACCCATTGTCAGAAGAGGTGAATTAAATATGAACTATTGACGTTTCCCTGAGAGACGATGTTTAAAGTTTATGTAGCACATCTTGACAAACTGTAGACAGTTAGTCCATAACCTGAAATATTTAAACCCCAGCTTGTGCTGCGTATAGATTCTGGAACTTGAATCCGGCATATCATTTGTTGAGTGTTTTTTTTACTAAATGGTTTCATGCTAGTAATATACTGTACATTTGCTCACTTAGAAATACCCATTATTGTGAGGTGCCAGTTGATGTCTTTTATTGTCGTTTTTACTTCCAAGGACAGTTGCTGTTGAATAGCTGAAACTCACTGACACATTAGAAGGTTCTCCAACAAGCAGTGAGATTGATAAAATAACCATTCTCATATAATATCACAAATTATATCTTAATTTGCAGACGAGAACAGCCTTTTTTTATTTAGGGGGTATATCGGAGTGGGGCAGCTGAGACAGAGGTAATGTATGAAAAAACAAGATAATGGGCATTGTGCAGAAGTCCAGGGTGTTACTGATTAACTCACGTATCTGTGGGAGCTTGCGTTATGATTGGCTGTCAACAAATCCTCCCCAGATTCCAGTCAGGGGTTGAGCACAGACAAAATCCCATCATGCATCACTCTCACAGGTGGCATATGGTGTGAGAGATTGCTGTTCACACAATCAAACCATCCAGTAGAGACCTGATCTGATTTATCTCTCTTTGGGTACCAGGTTCTGTCTGCAAAAATAAACAGGGGTGGTAGAGCAGAAATGTGTGTTTTCTATTCTTCAAATCTATTCTTATAGTTAAGACATTGCAAATAAACAAACACACAGTATAATCTTAGATTTAATTATTCTCTTGACAGTTTACAATGACTTCGGAGAGAGCTTAGTCATCAGGGTAGAAACCTCCCAGAGGATCTTTCTGTCCCAGAAGATTCACACCAGTGGGATGTGTTGATGAACTCAGTCAAAGTCACTGTTCGTCAAGGTCCCCTACAGTGGCACTAATTTTAACCATACGTTCAGCCAAGGTGTCAGCGTGCATGCTGTGTGGAGAATTAAAATAGGCCTTTGTTGTTCAGGGAAAAGGATTCATCCTAGATAGCTCACCTTCAACAGCTGCTCCCTGACCTAAACACAGAGCTTCTCTCCAACACAATCTCAGTTGGAAAACAATGCTCATAAATAAACAACTTGTGCTTCAGGGAACAAACAGTATGTATTACCCGTTATATTAAAAGTCTACATTTCTTGTTAATCCACAAAGTAAAAAATACACAGTATAGTATACCATTTATATGTTGAATGCCTTTATAATGTTACTTGTCACTTGATAGTACTATCAAGTGACAAGTAGTATTTTCTATATTCTTTGTCCAAAAACCAAATGCTCATTGTATAACCAAACTGTATGTTGCTGGACTCACACAAACATACATCCAGCCAGTCTGGTCTTATTGTAGTATTACTGACCTTGAATCAACACTCTATTTCCTAGCATGGGGTCCTTTGTGTGGTGATCAATGCGGACATTGAACCAGACACAGCAACTATCGATCAGTGTTTATTTTGGAGAGGTGTGTTTTGGGGCTTTCCGACAGCCCGGTGTTGCTTCCATTTTGTTATACTGTCCAGAATGTGTTACCAAAGCGCCAAAATAAAGGGCTAAACCTAACCTTGTTGTGCCCAAGCACAGGACCTAATGGTTGCACGTTCTTTAGGGCTGGAGAAAATCACCGGTGTTCTGTCGATTTGTCCTAGCGCAAAACTACACGGCGAACCTTAACTCTGGTGTGCGCATTCGCAGTGCCTAAACCCATGGTAAAAAGGAAATCCGACGGGTAAGATAAAATGTTGACTCCCCACACTTCATTTCACCACTGAAAACGCTAGTGGACCTCATAGTGGGGGAGTTGTCAAGGCGAAGCTAAATTGTCAAAACATACACTGTGCATCCTCAGTTCTGTATCCTTTGTTTTGTTTTTATCAGGCGGACGGCGGTATGTTATGCGCGATTGCGTGCTTTTACGTTACACAATCGTCCTTCTGGTAAGAAAAGATGAATTCCGTAAAATTACCCTTCTACAACTTCAGAAAACTTGTTTTGACCCACATTGCTCATTTTAGGGAGCATCAGCACTAATGGGGTAATCTCAACGCTTGGGTGACTAATGAATAGTTTCATGGCTCCATTTGTTACAGGTATAGGCCTGTCTTTGGAGACCAGCTCACCTGAGAATATTCCTGGTGATGTTACCAGGGCGATATGTCTTACCTGGTGATAAAGTGTTACGTGCAGTGAATGTTTTACACTATTGAATTATGTAGGTGCTGTAAAGAATTTCTTCTGGGAAATGTTCTGGTCATTTTCTGTGATCTTAGGGAGCAAAGGTTATTTGTTAGGTTGGACAGTCTAGAGCGGAAGGTGATTACAGAACAGACATCTTTATCATGCCATTAGAGATTTCTTAACAAAACACTGCTGAGACCCAGCAATGATACAGCAATTTGGTAATATTATGCCTGAAGAAAATGTAGGTTTGGGACTTCCTGGATGTAATACGAATGTCATTAATGGGACAAAGCCCAGGAAGTAGCAATATAGCACTTCCTGCTCACTCATCAACAGCACAGGTCCCAGATGTATTGCTTTCATTCCAGCAAAGCCTTATAGCCTTCACATATTCAGGCCCAGGAACCATGCCAAGGCAAAAGAATCAGCAAAACACATAAAAATCAAATCAATACTGGCATTTCGTAACAGTCAAATCATACTGGCCAATATCGAGTTCAATCCAGGTGTTGGAAAAAACGGTCATCTTTAGAAGGCAATTTAACTTCATACATCTCAGTGCAGGCTATTTATTTAAGTAGTTATCTAAAACTTGTTTTACCACGTTGCTGTTCAGAAAGTAGTGTGGCCCAGAGACAGTCTGCTCTGAGTTTGAGTTCCTGTTGGAGGAAACAGAGACATGATGTGACGAAAGCTGGCTGATTTGGCATGCTGTGATTCACACTTGTCAAGGCTGTGGAGGGTGTAGTGAGTGGTCCTACTGTTGGGGGTGAGGGGGGGGGGGGGTCCAACAGAGGAAGATGCAGGCTGGCCGTCCTAGTAGAAGGATCAGGAGGTTCACAGTAGGATGTAGTAAAAGTAACTTAGTAGCCATAGTAATAGTAATCAAAGTAGTAATAGTAGTGGTATTGGAAAAGTAGTAGTAAATAATTGTAGTAAAAGTAGTAGTAATAATTGTAGTTGTAATCGTAGTAGTAATGGTAATAGTTGTAATAACTAGTTAAAGTAGTAGTAAAAATGGTTATAGATATTTAGTACAGGTAGTAGGTGTCTTCTCTTCTTTCTCTCCACAGTTTCAGTGAAAGCAGAAGCTTCGGTTGCTGGCTGGTGAGGCGCAGGGTGTGTGCCTGACCATCTATCTGATTAGGTCAGGACAGCAGGAGGTTACTGTTGAGAACAATTGAAAATATTGATGAAACACTGACCTAACAGCATTTGTTCCGAATTAGTACGAAATGAAGGGATAGCTGATGGAATATGCAGTGAGTAGCCATGACAACATCCCCCGTGACCCCCCCTCTCTATGAGACTGTTCTAAAGCCCCACAGCCCAAGTTAAACTGCCCCTCGGAACATCTTCGACAGGAACCTTCAGCTGATCACACACTGTCTCTTCTGCGATTCTCATTTAGGCTTGTCACCACCGTGTCCAAGCTGGAAGACACAGTACATTCCCTGGCAGCTTTAACTCGCTCATCCTGCCGTTGTTGCGGTACAGTTGGAGGGTCAAACTGTAGGGTCACGTCTATTAAAGCGCCCTTGAGAGATGTTGCTGCAGTGCTGCCTTATTCAACATCGAGCCGAGTCAGTGCGTTATGGAATCCAAATGAATCTAGATCATTTGGCTTTTGAATATCCTTCTACGCTACGTCAGACACCTGTTGAGCATGTGGAAGTGGTTGACCTAGTTCCTTCATGATTGACGTGGCTGTCTGACAAGGTTTATACTGTCAGCTTGTGTGTCGAACGGCCATGTTTCTCTCGAGCTGTTTCTCGAGCCGGGGCCAGTTTATCAGGTCAAACAGCTGTGTGCTCGACAGGAGTGTAAATAGACTTGTGTGTCGATAGGCTGAGCAAACTTGGGCCAGGTACAATGTAAGTATGGGAGACATGTCATCATCTGAAAAAAAGATTGAAAGAAAAACAAAATGTGACCAACTATATTAGTTTATAAGTATATTATCACTTGTTTAAATCGAAATATAGGTTTCCCAGTTGAGGGGGAAATGGATTCACCATGTAGCTTGTCATTAGTTGTGAATTCTCTTAGAAAGGATGTCTTGTTTGTTGCTACAACTTTTAGACCTAGCCTTAATTTTTTCCAGAGCTGTAATATCAATACATGGCCGTGTCCAGAAGACTGACATTATGTCCATATGTAGTATCAAATGAATGGCCGTGTCCAGATTAGTTTCAGATATAATATCAAATGAATTGCCTTGTCCAGAAGGCTGACATTTTGTCCAGAAAATTTTTCTGAATTTTAGGATTTATGGGCTGGAAATGGCATCACTTTGAAAATTGACAAATTGGGGCGTGACCTGTAGCGCCACCTATTGTCTCACATGGGCCATGTTTGGTGTGGTAGGATTAACTCCTGACGGAGTAATCCTAATCAAATAAAAAAACAAGTATAAACGTTTGTTTTTGCATCACCTGTGTTGTGCCTTGGAGGGAAGGTTTGTGCTTTTTGAAGTCACCCTGCTTTACATCCAAAGAGGGTGGCAGCGCCTTTGAATTGGAAAATTAGCATGATGCTAACGTTGTTCACCTTCAAAGAGCGCAGTCTGTGACCTGCTGGCTTTGATGTTTTTGGAGGTGCCGTATGATGGCAGTAATAGGGTGAGAGGGTTGGAGAAGAATACCTCGCTCTGTGAGCAAACTACAAATGAGGAAGCGAAGGGGTCATCAATAACATCATTAGCTGACATTCCTGCGTCTTCACTTTGGTCGGAGAAGAGAGCCTCTAGTGGAAACCGTCTGTTTAACGTTACACGTGTATGCTCTCGGCGGTTTAAAAAACGTCACAAAACAACGACATCACCACCGGCACTGTTGTACAGCCTCGCTAATGGGAATATGTGGACAGCCGTACGAGCATCTTGTCAAATTAGACGCCTTTCCCCCCTCCCCCCCGGTGAAAACGAAAGCATGGCTCTGAGTTCCTTGGCTTGGCTGCTCAGCTGCTGGCTTCCTCCAGGCAGTGTTGGACCTTGTTGCTACATTTGTTTCGCTGCTGATAAATACGTGATTTAGAATTCTTGAGAGACGTATTCTTGCCAATAAGCCACAGTGCCGTGAGTCATATCCATGTAAATATGTCCAGAAGTTTAGAAAATAAGACACTGAATTATGTACTGAAACAAAACTGTAGGCCTAAACATTATTTCGATTGATTGTTGTTTAATAGATGAAGGATATATGTTAGAGAATTAATAATAACAATAATAATTGAGATTGGTGTAATTTCTTGAAACCTGTTTTTCTAGTGAGTGGGTAGTCTATAACCCAGATTACAGAGGAATACTTTAATTAAAGGAACTAGCAGTGCTGAAAACAAGCCTTTTTACATGGCTTCTCCCCAAGGAACCAAACAGGTGCAATAAGTGATAAAGATATTCATGCCATTTTGCACTTTATTCTCCTCCCCAGTTCACAATAAAAATAGGAAGAATGTTTGCGGGCTAGGTTTGAAAGCTCTTTATGGCGGGTTCACACCTAAAAGTCCCTTTCCTAAATCAAATCAATGTGAGGATGATACAGCGTTTCAACTTTCCAATTGGTCCGGTTTGCGTTCACAACGCAATACTAACGGTTCGGTGTAAAAAAATGTCATGTGATTAGAAATGTTGAATGATTGGTCATACAGTCT